>NC_089750.1:8419436-8431936 GCF_040412425.1 Macrobrachium rosenbergii | reverse complement strand
TTCGTGAACAGAATAAAGAAATTTTGTCTTTTTTTATCATCAACATCGTGAAAAATAGTTCAGCGACGAAATACAGTGATACATGCGCAACAGCGGAAAAAAGCAAATATTTTTCCTGATAATTATTTTGTCAACATTACATTTCTTTGATTTTGTTTAAGTTCTGCTATTGTATATCAACGATAAATAACGTATTTTATCCTAGATATATAGAAATACATACACAAATACATACATACACACACACAAACCCACACACACACATACATATATATAGATTTTATGTATGTAAAAAATTAACTTTTATAACTTAACTAATACGAAAAATGCCAAATAATTTTACATGGTTTTATTATAAAGTATATTTGACTACCTAATAAATTATTATTATGCAATTAAAATGGAGGCATTTAGATATATACCTGACCATAAAGAATAAAAATGCTTAATAAATGGTAACCATAAATTGAAATAACATTTATTTTTTTAGTTTTCACCAGTAATGAAAACGGATTTTCGAATTAAGTAACCGACAAAAGCTGAACAAGAAAAAACCAAAATAGGGCAGTCAATCAACTTAAAACGAACTCAGGATACCTCGGACCCTCATTATTTTAACCAAATAAAATCCCCAAAGCAATCTCTCAGCGTATAATGCCTGTAACTAAAAGCACAAGACCATCACCCACTTTTTCCCTTGTTTCCCCGGAGGAGAATTCCAGCACCTCCCCAGTCCAAGGCGATTTTTGCCCGGCATACAAAATGTTGCAGTGAAGTTCCGATTACAGTCGTCGGATTATTCTCTAACATTTTACGTTACACAGATGGGGAGGGGGAGGGGGGTTAAGAGGGGAGGAGATTTTGGACTTGTGGAATATATATGTATATATATATATATATATATATATATATATATATATATATATATATATATATACACACATCAAGTTGTGGCCTAAGCAACCTCTTCCCTATAGAGTTCCTGACAACCGGAAGTCCCTACTCTTCTGGTGTTTGTCTCTAAAAGGAGAAAGGTTGTAAGGTGAAAAATGGATACATACATACATTCATATAAATAAACACACACACATGCATATTTATGTATACATACATATATATTCACACAAACGTATAGATGTATAGTAACCACATTTGACAACTCAGTCAATTTGCTGGCAAGCGGTACAAGAAGCTGCTCTGTTAGCAAGAGCCAATGCTACCAATGGGCCAATTTGAACTACAGCAGCACCAACAACCTGCATAATGCTACCCTAGGAAGTTCCAATTGTTTGTAATACAGACATGATCTGTCCAAAATCAGTGGAGCCCATACTGCAGGGTTGTGGATCCCTTTGAGTGGGGATATAGCGCATTAATGTCAGGTGATCCTCTTCTATTGAAGCCAACAGTAACTCAGTTATTACTCCTGTAGGCTGCCCAAAAAGTAAAATAATTATCCTTGTGGCAACTCTTGGTGATTTGAGTCACCAGGTGGGTGGGAGCATGGAGTTTTGAGAATGCAAAGGTTTGATGTTCAATAGAAGAATTTTATACCAGCCTATTTGTTTACGTATAGAAAGGTGAGTGTTGGATCACTTATAGATGAAGGGTAGGGTAAGAAAGGGCAGTACAAAAAGTACTTTTGCCTAGGGTAGATAAAAAATCTAGAGCTATCAAACAAATAGTGTTTGTTGCATCAGTTAGACTTTGGTGACACGTGAGAGTAATATAACCTTTTGTGTGTTTGAGAACTGCAGATAATATTTTGTTTACCATTGGATTGCAAAGTTAATATTCACTGAGGCAGGAGACAATATTTAATATTCATAGTTCATGAATGAAAAGATGAGTGGCAACAATGGGTGTTCAGGAAGTCTAAAATATGTCCTATCTGTGTTTGAAGATTGTGGAAGGGCAGTTGCGCTGGGTGATCTAAATGCAAAGATAGATGACGCTAAACGAATAGACTTGTTGGAGGTATTAAGCTCCATGAGTAAATGAGGGGGGAGATTCATTTCCTTTCATCTCATTTACAGCTATAAATACTAATTAAGTGAAGCATTTATCCTTCCTTCAGGTACGGTCACTCTGACGATTAAACAAGCATTTTTATCTCCAGTCTACTGATGAAGAGAGGATTAACTGTGCTTAATATAATGGATTATCATTTCTCCCGTCGTCTCTGTTGATAAAGTACGCTTATTTGTACTATTCAATCTAATGCTAAGCTTTAAGCTAATCCAATCTTTATAAAGTTATATGTAGTGATTACTTTAATAAAAAAAATAAAAAACGATTATCTTCATTAATTCGTGAATCAACTAAAGAAAAATGTGTGAATTTGAATAAAAAACGGCGGTTTATCTTTTAATGAAAATATGTATTCCGATAGTCTGCGCTCAACTTTTGGATGGAAAACTGATAAACTCATTATGCAAAATTCTCCAATTCTTTTAAAAGTCAGCTGTATAATTTCCTCCTATGAGCGGGTCATAATTACCCTTGCAGGAATATGCATGAATACAATATAAAATGATTACATACTTGTTTCGATTTCACTTTATTTACCGTTAACTGTGAAAAATAATTTTTATTCCAACGGCTCACCAATTAATATAACACCTTTATTTACAAATTATAAAACTAACGCAAGCATTCTGGACAGGATTAACATCAAACACCTTGTGTAATAAAAACCCAGTAATATTGTAAACTACATTACTCTGTAAAATATACATTATTACTCCCTGTCTGTTTCAGTAGATGTGTATATATGTACGGATGTATGTATGTACGTATGTATTTTTAAATATAGTGTATATACAGTATATATATATATATACATATATATGTACATATGGATATATGTATGAAAGTATTATATTTACATACATACACACTCATTTGTGCATATACAGTATATATATGTAAGTATACAGATATATATATATATATATATATATATATATATATATATATATATATATATATATATATATATATATATATATATATATATATATATATATATACAAATTTCAGTCACATCAGGATCGAACCCAGGTCTTTCAATTTGAAAGGCAAGGGTGTTGCCCACTAGGCCATACAAGTCATAAAAGAGGTTGGAAACTGAGCTCCACTACACAAGAAATTACCGGGGCAAGCTAACTTCTTGCATACCAGCGTGTTTTCCCCAATTTCCCGACTCAGCAATGACCCAATTGACAGCTGGTATGCAAGAAGTTGGCTTGCCCAGGTAATTCCTTGTGTGCAGTGGCGCTCAGGTTCCAACTTCTTTTATGACTTGTATGGCCTAATGGGCAGCGCCCTTGCCTTTCAATTGAAAGACCTGGGTTCGATCCTGATGTGAGTCAGAAATTTTGTTCTGTTCCACACGTGATTGTGTGTTGATTATATATATATATATATATATATATATATATATATATATATATATATATATATATATATATATATATATATATACATACACAATAGTTGAAGTACAGAGTTAATAGATAGGCAGACCCATTTCCTGTCCCTCTCGTCTAATAAAATAAAAACCCGTTCTTGAACCAACATAACAATACAAGAACTTCGTGAAACCAATTAACATTAAATTATGTCAGTATATTTTAGTAAGCGGATGGGTCCCAAGAATCTCAGGCACCTGCGGAGGAATCAGTCTCCTGGTAAACTCTTTGCTACTGTTTAAAAGAGCTTTAAAAACACCATTTATTTGGAGGTTAGTTCTCACACTCTCGTCTAAACACGGGATGAGTGAAATCATGAAGAGAGAGAGAGAGAGAGAGAGAGAGAGAGAGAGAGAGAGAGAGAGAGAGAGAGAGAGAGAGAGAGAGAGAGAGAGAGAGAAGGAAATGTAAGCACGTGAAACACAGATGAGTTAAGGCATGGAGAGAGAGAGAGAGAGGGAGAGAAAGGAATGTAAGCACTTGAAACAGAGAGTGAAGGCAGAGAGAGAGAGAGAGAGAGAGAGAGAGAGAGAGAGAGAGAGAGAGAGAGAGAGAGAGAAGGAAATGTAAGCACGTGAAACACAGATGAGTTGAGAGAGAAGAGAGAGAGAGAGAGAGAGAGAGAGAGAAGGAAATGTAAGCACGTACCAAATACTACTTTGTTTTTGTTCGCTGGGAAAGGAGACTGTCTTGGCAGCTGTTTCCTGAGCATTGCATCGTTGGGTTTAATTCTAATTTTGAGATCACTGCAAAACAACATTAAAATTTTGCTTCCTTTCACACTAAATAATTAGCAGATACGAGATGATGATTTCTTAATGGTACTTCTACAATCATAAAGGTCATGAATATTCCCATTAATTTTTTTATCTCTTTATATCCTTTCGCTGGTGACCCTAGGAATGGAATGGAATATAAAACATGGGCAAAAGGCTAAGCTCTGGCTATGAGAGTTACAATGTTTGAAAGGGTAACAGGAGGAAAACCTCGCAGTTCCGCTATGAAACAACTGTTAGTAGAGTGTGGAAAGTAAGATGGAACAGAGAGAATATGAACGGAGGTACAGTAAAAGTGATGAAAGGGGTTGCAGCTATGGGGCCGAAGAGACGCTGCAAAGAACCTTGGGTAATGGCTACACTGCACTGCGGGAGGCGCAGTGACGGTACTACCTCCCTACGGGACTGGTGAATCATGCACCATCTTTTGGTTTTCTAGTGTAAATTAGAAATTATTTGACTAAAAGCCTTAGTAATTATCCAGAACTATTTGACCCCATCACACTGACATACCCTCCCAGATCAAAAGTCAACCAGCACTACGGGGGAAGAGGAAATTATCACTGCGACTAATTTTCCAAGAGACAAAAGTCCTTGCTTGTTGGTGACGAACTAAGGAAAATGCTGAGGCACTAGAGGAGAGAGAGAGAGAGAGAGAGAGAAAGGTGCTAACTTTTGCATTCAGACGAGAAAACAGTATTCCGCCAGGAGAATGCGGGGATGAAAAAGATTCAGTATAACGTGTTCCTGGTGGGGAATTTTAGCCCTGCGCGGCTGCGTTGGGTCATAACGGGTGGAATGGGAGCCTTGGTGACTGTGAAACTCAAGGTATAAAGGTCTGTATGACTATGGCGATCATTTCTGTGGCAAAATATGGGTACGTTTATCGGAATGTTTTTGTCGAAAAAAATCACATTTTTTTGTAGTGTATTCATTTTCTTTTTTTTTTTTTTTGGTAAGGTTAATGTGACTTGCACTTTTTTCGGCTTTAACGTGAGTCTACTAAATAAATAAACAAACACACACACATGTATATATATATATATATATATATATATATATATATATATATATATATATATATATATATATATATTTACATAATATAAATGAGTTTAGTAATTACATGAATATATATATATATATATATATATATATATATATATATATATATATATATATATATATATATATATATATATATATATTATTTCAAGGCTTTCCAAATATTAAGTAGTATAATTACCACAATATTAAATCTGACATACTGCGAAATTTGAGAAGATTATTACGCATGAAGCTAAGTAAGGGAAAAACCTAAACAGGAATACCAAGAGAGGATCTCATAATAATTCTGCAAGGATTGGTAGAAGTAGAATACTTTAGCCCCCCAATTATACTTAACGTCTACTGAAGCTTTAAAAATGTGTGTATCTCTTGAAGAAGTATGGTCTATGATGACCTAAAATTACAACCTGCTACTTAAGACGCCTCTAGTAGCTGGATTACAACGGATGAAATGACCAAAATTAAAAAGAGAGAGAGAGAGAGAGAGAAGAGAGAGAGAGAGAGAGAGAGAGAGAGAGAGAGAGAGAGAGAGACCTATTTTCTGATGCTTACTAAACTGATTTTTAGTAAAGCATAGCTATCTCATCACCGAGGACCAGATTACATTGAGAGAGAGAGAGAGAGAGAGAGAGAGAGAGAGAGAGAGAGACTTATTTTTTTTACACATTTTTAACAAAACATAGCTACAGTAACGCGACCATACTGACAGCTCAAACTGTGCTATCCCACAGCCTAAGAATACATTGTGAAGTCTCAGCTGCCGTGTTTCATCCCCTGGTTAAAAGATTTCAATCTGTTCTGAGACTTCCGGCCATTTCGAATTGGGTGCTGTTGGCCAACTGAGCCTATTTCCCTACCCCGTAGCCTCAGGAATGAAACCTTTTTTCTTTATTTTCTATTTTTTTTTTATTCTGCCCACTCAGGGGAAAAGGTTTATTAAAGGAGATTTGACGTTCTTGTCAATCTCAGCTTTGGAACGCTCGTTTCGGGATAATCAAAGACGTTGTTCCTCTGGAGTCTCAGTTTTCTAATTGTGATGATTTCATTCTATTATTTTCCTGGAAGGGGCGCTAAAAATAACTTATTTTATCCAATTCCGCCATCTGTATTTTTCCTTCCAATTTCTCCATATGTAAGTATATATCTAAAATACACAATTCTTAATATATAACATAATCGCCAAACAAATTTAAATATTTTCAATTTGACAGATTTTTATCGCAGTTGTTCAAAGTATTTAAATAATCCATTTTATTTTATTTCTCCTTGTGTATTTTTATCTAATTTCTCCATACGCATTTTTTTATCTATTTCTCCATACGTATGTACTTAAAAGACCTAATTCATAATAGAGATTATACTCACTAAACAGAGATATATTTATTTTGAGAGATAATCATTACATCTAATATTTAAATCATCCAAAACTCTTTGCCTATGACCTACGACCTTTAAGGGTTAGGCTTGCTATGAATTATTAATAGAAGATTAATATCAGTTTTTTTCATTATTTCTCCTTTTTATTTTTGGTAGTCAGGATTTCAATGTGAGTATGAAAATAAAATGCTCTTCGATGCCATTTCCGTTTTTTCTTGACATGGACAAACCCATACGGTGCTCTGACCAGGGTTTGGTATTACCAATTTTTTTTAATCTTGTTGGTAAATAACGAAACCTTCATAAGTGCTATGTCAGTTAGGCCTAATCTATTAATAACACACGGCCCTATACTACCTATGCAGGAGCCATACGGCCAAACGATGTTCATATAGGTGCCCCATTAATCATTCTTCAATGTGCCTTCAGTTTGTTGCAATAATAATTAATATATAAAGTATGTGTTGTAATAATTTAATATATAAAGTATTTAATTGTAAGTGCTAATGATTATTCCTGCATACTAATGAAAAAAAGTTTTTGTTATTGAGAATTACTCTTGCTTCATCGTCTAAGTAACTGTGGATAAATCACTGGAGAGAGTTTATCCAGAACTGTTGTCGATAAAGGTCCGATGCATGTAAATACCGTTAAAGGGAAACATTCAATCAAAGAAAAAGAATTTTGACCGATCTAATAAGTTCACTATTATATGCCTTCATTTTTCTCTTTAGCTTTCCCGTGGCCTTGAATTTTAAGCCTGTTACATTTCATTCTAATCTTTCGCTGCACCGAAGCCTCAAGTTTAAAACTGCCAATATATATACGAATAGATATACATCCGTGGAATACATTGAGTTGATCCATCTATGATAATGGAGTTACATTCTGCGGTTTAAGGTTCCAATATTCAGCGAAGCTTTCCATTATATTATGCTATCGTCGCCTATAACAACGTTTGTGTAATCTTCGATTCAAGTTGACATAATGTTAGATGAAAATATTGATTATAATCTTTAATAATATATTTGAAACTTTTGCATTATTTCAAAAGATCACATTCCATAAAACGCTATTGGCATTCTCATTCTATGTTTACGTCATCTGCCATTCTCATTCTTTATTGACGTCATCTGCCATTCTCATTCTGTGTTGACGCCATCTGCCATTCTCATTCTTTGTTGACGTCATCTGCCATTCTCATTCTATGTTGACGTCATCTGCCATTCTCATTCCTTGTTGACGTCATCTGCCATTCTCATTCTGTGTTGGCGTCATCTGCCATTCTCATTCTGTGTTGACGTCATCTGCAATTCTCATTCTTTGTTGACGTCATCTGCCATTCTCATTCTATGTTGACGTCATCTATCATTCTCATTCTTTGTTGACGTCATCTGCCATTCTCATTCTTTGTTGACGTCATCTGCCATTCTCATTCTGTGTTTACGTTATCTGCCATTCTCATTCTTTGTGTACATCATTTGCCATTCTCATTCTATGTTGACGTCATCTGCCATTCCCATTCTATGTTTACGTCATCTGCCATTCTCATTCTTTGTTGACGTCATATTCCTATGAACTACTCGCCAAGAAGAATCACGTCGAAGTAATCCGTCGCATTGTCTGCCTGCGCTAAATCTCAGCGCAAGTGGCTTCAACAACCGTGATAATCCCTGAATAAATGCTGTTCGCGAATAATTACATCGTATTTTTTCCCAAAGTTTCATTATGCTGATGGAGACGAAGTCCCCCAGCGGCTGGGCTACGATTCCCCTGGAATCGTCCGGAGGGTGAGTTTTAATCTATCTCTCTCTCTCTCTCTCTCTCTCTCTCTCTCTCTCTCTCTCACTGTGTGCATATGAAATATGAGGGTAATTTAAAATCCTCTCGGAAGAAAATGTAGCCTCATATAATATCATTGTTTAAGGCATTGGTTTTCTTATGATTCTGGCCCGTTTATCCTCGCCGCTCAAGAAAAGAAATTAAATGCATGTAACTATTGTACAGTATGCAACGTGAGTAAGTATGTAAGAACCATTTGAATACCATTCTCTGCGCCCATAAATGCACTAGCCTGCACAGAAGACACAGAAAAGCACATCCACATACACATATACATGCACACACAATACACACACATGCACTTTTATTACGAATATATATATATATATATATATATATATATATATATATATATATATATATATATATATATATATATATATATATATATGTATGTGTGTGTGTGTGTGTGTGTGTGTATGTAAATGTAAATAAGCCTTTCAGTCGAGAAACATACCAAGCGCCATCCTAAGCCAAAGTAATTTTAATTTAATTTATATTTTAAAAATGGCACTTGGCATGTTTCTCGACTGAAAAGCTCATATATACATGTATATACATATGCACATATATGTGTGTGTATATATAATGTATATATAAATGCGTGTGTGTATGTAATGTATATGTGTTATGTAATTGTTGAGGCTCTACTCAGAGAATTCATATTATGATAATAAAAGCCAAACTTAATTAAATACTAATTTCCCCAGTGATTAAAATAACAGTAATTATAAAACAAATGAATAACTGTTAGATCCCAAAGGATCACAGACACTTTAAGCACGAAGTGATATTAAGATCAGAGATTAATTAAGCTCCTAGACAATTAAGAACCATGTAATCACACGATCCCCAAATCGACAAAAGCGTTTCATAATTCACTCTTAACAGGGAGTTTGAGACTTTATAGTACAAGAGTTAAACAAGCGAAAAGTGCGCCGAAGTGTCTTCGGCGCAATCGAGTTTTCTGTAGAGCGTATAATGTTGCCTTCGAAACTTTCAGCCACGACCCGGTGGTGGCCTGTACTATAGCGTTGCCAGACGCATGATCATGGCTAACCTTAACCTTACATAAGATAAAAACTAGTGAGGCTAGAGGGCTGCAATTTGATATGTTTGATGGTTGGAAGGTGGATGATCAGCGTACCAATTTGCAGCCCTCTAACCTCAGTAGTTTGTAAGATCTGAGGGCGGACAGAAAAAGTGCGGACGGATAGACGAAACCGGCACAACAGTTTTCTATTCAGAAAACTAAAAACCAGAAAAGTACGAGAAACAAAACCTCGCAGTAGAGAAATGTCCCCCTCTGTTATTTGGAACTTCTATTGGCTGGCCCTCACTTATCACCCATCGGACTCTGGACAGATAAGAGACTCGACAGATACACGTCTTACGTTTTTTCGTTCTCTCCTCTTCCAAAACGAAACGATAACATCTTATAGATCGCTTCCAAGAACTTCCGGAGCTACCTTTAAAGAGGGCGCTTACTTCCTTTCTTTTGTTTGTGAATACATTTCCTTTCAGCTTTACGCTCTCTTACCTCGAAAGAAGTGACTTCAGATGGTAACTTTCCTTTTCTTCTGGTGAATGTTTGTGGGCCCAGATATATGTGTATATATATATACATACATATATATATATATATATATATATATATATATATATATATATATATATATATATATATTATATATATATATATATATATATATATATATATATATATATATATATATATATATATATATATATCTCATTATTAAACACACACACTAACTATATATATATATATATATATATATATATATATATATATATATATATATATATATATATATATATATATATATATATATATATAGTTAGTTAGTGTGTGTGTTTGTGTGGGTGAGTGCAAGTATAAATACAAAAATATATGTATATATATATATATATATATATATATATATATATATATATATATATATATATAGAGATAGAGAGAGAGAGAGAGAGAGAGAGAGAGAGAGAGAGAGAGAGAGAGAGAGAGAGAGAGACCTTACCTTACCTTACAGACCTTACAATTCGTTCAGGTTGCCCCAGGTCCCTCAGTGTGAGGCGCCTTTGATGTCTACCAGAGAGTTGCTAACGCATCTTCGGTATATTTTGCATCTTCCAGTCTTGGATGGTCTGGGATGCATCTTAGATATTTGTCGAGCTTATTCTTAAACACATCTACGCTCACTCCTGTTATGTTCCTCAGATGAGCTGGTAGCGCATTGAATAGACACTGCATTATCGATGCTGGTGCGTGGTGGATTAATGTCCTGTGTGCTTTCTTAATTTTCCTGGTATAGTTTTTTTGGCACTATTAATCTACCTCTGCTTGCTCTTTTGATAATTTTAGTTCCATGATATTTTCGGTAATTCCTTCTATCTGTTTCCATGCTTGAATTACCATGTAGCGTTCTCTTCTCCTTTCAAGACTATATAAATTTAAGAATTGTAGTCTTTCCCAGTAGTCAAGGTCCTTAACTTCTTCTATTCTAGCTGTAAATGACCTTTGTACACTCTCTATTTGTGCAATATCCTTTTGGTAGTGTGGGTACCATATTATATTGCAATATTCAAGTGGACTACGTACGTACGTTTTTAAAGCATAATCATGTGTTCAGCTTTTCTTGTTTTGAAGTGCCGGAACAACATTCCCATTTTTGCTTTGCATTTTGCCAATAAATTGCTATTTGATCATTGCATAACATATTCCTATTCAACATCACACCAAAGGTCTTTAACTGCTTCCTTGTTTGTGATTGTCTCATTATTGGGTCCTTTATATGCATATAGCATTCCTACTTTATCACCATAGTTCATTGATTCAAATTTATCAGAGTTAAATACCATCCTATTTATCTCTGCCCATTTTATATATTTTATTTAGGTCTCTTTGTAGCGAGTTCTATCTTCATCACAAGCAATTTCTCTACTTATTCTTGTGTCATCTGCCAAACTTCTTACTACTGAGTCCTTAACATTACTGTCTATGTCTGCAATCATAATCACAAACAGCACTGCAGCTAACACCGTACCCTGTGGTACACGGATATTACCGTAGCTTCATCCGATTTCTCATCGTTTGCAATCACTATCTGTTTTCTGTTTTGCAAAAATTCTTTTATCCATCTTCCTACTTTGTCAACAATGTTATGTTTTCTAATTTTTTCGCTAATATATTATGATCTACCTTGTCAAAAGCTTTTGCAAAGTCTAGGTAAACCACATCTGTATCTTTTTCATTTATCATATTTTTATATATGCTTTCATGGTGGACTAACAGTTGGGTTTGTGTACTTTTTCCGGGTACAAAACCATGTTGTCCTATATTGAACAATCTATTTTTCATTAAATGTTTCATTATATTTTTTTATTACCCTTTCATATACTTTCATAATATGAGATGTCAGACTCACAGGCCTATAATTACTTGCCTCTAGTCTTGAACCACTTTTGAAAGTAGGAGTAATATATGCTAATTTATGCTCATCATAAATCTTGCCTGTATCTATACTTTGTCTTAATAATATTGCTAGCGGCTTTGCGATTGAATGAACCACTTTCTTTAACAATATGACAGGTACTCCATCTGGTCCTGCTGCTGATCCATTTTTAATTTCATTAATAGCCTGCACAATATCGGCTTCTGTAATATCTATATCTGATAAGTATTCAGTATTTTCATCTCTTATTTCTGTATCATTATCTTCATTTTCAATTCTAGGTGTAAATTCACTCTTATATCTTTCTGCTAATATGTTACACATTTCCTTTTTTCATTCGTTAATCGCCCTTCAATTCTTAGAGGCCTATTTCTACTCTTATTTTATTCATCTTTTTGCATATGAATAAAAAATTTTAGGGTTTTGCTTGATATTTTGTAGTGTCATTTCTTCTAGGTTCCCTTTTTCATTTTCTTTTGATTGTATAA
>NC_089750.1:8399436-8411936 GCF_040412425.1 Macrobrachium rosenbergii | reverse complement strand
GTGATTCTAAATAGCATTAAGATCCTCTCTTTCTAAAAGCACCTCTGAGGGATGGACATGCTTCCAAGTCAGAGAAAGAGAAATGCTTTAGAGGACATTTATACTGCCAAATCGTGATCTGTGGACTTGCTACTCGGAGGGAACTTTCAGGATACACGCAGGTGCTGTCGAGTCTGAGTACATCTTGTCAAGGAAAGGCAATGGCAATCTAAGATATCTATACAGTGGAATCATGATCTCTGGGCTTACTACCTGCAGAGAACTTTCAGGAGGTAGTGATGCTGTCGAGTCTCAAAAAATCTTGGTCAAGGAAAGTCGATGGCAATCTGATATGGTTTTTATGAACCTGACACTTTAAGAACTCTTTGGATTGCTATTAACATCATGGAAAAGAGGACATTTCTTTAGAGGATAATTTATTGTCAGAAAAATGTCAGACAGACTGAATGGGTAAGGTAAAAAAAACGAAGAGAGAGAGAGAGCAGAGAGAGAGAGAGAGAATGACAGAAGATACAATGACAAGAAGGAAGATAGATAAGAGAGAGGGAGCATTGTGAGAGAGGGAGAGATGAAATGAGAAAAACATAATGACAGATGGAATAATAACACGAGAGAGAGAGAGAGAGAGAGAGAGAGAGAGGAATATAATAGCATTGTGAGAGAGGGAGAGATGAAATGACGAAAAACATAATGACAGAAGGAATATAATAACACTAAGAGAGAGAGAGAGAGAGAGAGAGAGAGAGAGAGAGAGAGAGATGGAATGACGAGACACAATGACAGAGAAGGAATATAATAACAGAATATGTGAGAGAGAGAGAGAGAGAGAGAGAGAGAGAAAGAGAGAGAGAGAGAGAGATGAAATGACGAAAAACATAATGAAACATAATGACAGAAGAGAATAGAATAACACTATGAGAGAGAGAGATATAAGAGCATTGTGAGAGAGGGAGAGATGAAATGACGAAACATAATGACAGAAGGAATATAATAATAATAATAGCATTGTGAGAGAGAGAGAGATGAAATGAGAAACATAATGACAGAAGAATATATAGAGAGAGAGAGAGAGAGAGAGAGAGAGAGAGAGAGAGGAATATAATAGCATTGTGAGAGAGGGAGAGATGAAATGACGAAACATAATGACAGAAGGAATATAATAACACAACACGAAATTATAAATCACATATGCTTAACTTAAAAAAAGTAGAGTAACTTTGGGGGCCCCCTCATAAAAAATAATCCAAGTCAGCAACTGAAAATGTTCCCCAAACTTTTCATTGCCTCAAGTACAAGACGAAGTGTCGCACTCAGGCCAAATTTGTGGGGAGAGAGAGACCTCTTACGCACGCAGACCACAAAATGGAGTTACATAGCCCACTTCTCATTCCTTTAATTCTCTCCGCTTGAATTCACATTATTCGTTTGCTTTGATTTCTTCCATATATTTGTCAAAATTCGATCCTTATAATCTCGATCGTCTTAATGTTTAAATTTTATTTGTTTTCGGAAATGAAAACTATTGTGCAGGCTTTGTCCGTCAGCACTTTTTTCTGTCCACCCTCAGATCTTAAAAACTAATGAGGCTAGAGGGCTGCAAATTGATATGTTGATCATTCACCCTCCAATTATCAAACCTACCAAATTGCAGCCCTCTAGCATCAGTAGTTTTTATTTTATTTAAGGTTAAAGTTAGCCATAATCGTGCGTCTGGCAACGACACAGAACACACCACCACCGGACCGTGATTAAAGTTTCATGGGCCGCGGCTCATACAGAATTATACTGAGACCACCAAAAGATAGATCTATTTTCGGTGGCCTTGATTATGCGCTATACAGAAAACTCGACTGCCCCAAAGAAACTTCGGCGCATTTTTTTACTTGTTTTAAGTTGTAATTTATTATCACTGCATTTTTCTAATCGATTTCAAAATTAAACAGATTTCCTTTCATTTACTTAAATTTCCAACATTTTCTTCAAATTTTCTTCCATAAAATCACAATATTCATTAATACTTGGTTTTCATAAATTTTCTTATATTGATCAAATTCACATTTTCGATTATACAACTCTTTTCTATATCTAGATATAATTCAATTTTTCAATGAACTACTTCTAGAAAATTAACCGCACTTCTAGTTGTAAATCACTCTATTTCCTAAATCTAGATATAATTCAATTTTTAATGAAATGTTTCAAGAAAAACAACTGTACTTCTAGTTGTAAATAACTCTAATTCCTAAATCTAGATATTATTTAACTTTTAATGAAATATTTCTGGAAAAAAAACTTTACTTCTAGTTGTAAATCACTCTCAATTAATTCCTAAATCCAGATATAATTCAGTTTTTACTGAAATGTTTCTAGAAAATTAACTGTACTTCTAGTTGTAAATTACTCAAATTCCAAATCTAGATATAATTCAATTTTTACAGAAAAGTTTCTGGAAAAATAACTACACCTCTAGTTGTAAATCACTCTAATTCCTAAATCTAGATATTATTTAATTTTTAATGAAATATTTCTAGAAAAATGTTTACTTCTAGTTGTAAATCACTCTCATTCCTAAATCTAAAAATAATTCAATATTTTTAATGAGCCATTTCTTGAAAATTAACTGCAGTTCTAGTTGTAAATCACTCTAACTCCTAAAGCTAGATATAATATAAAATCACTCTAATTCCTAAATCTAGATATAATATAAAATCACTCTAATTCCTAAATCTAGATATAATATAAAATCACTCTAATTCCTAAATCTAGATATAATTCAATATTTTTTTTTCATGAACTACTTCTAGAAAATGAACTGCAGTTCTCGTTGTAAATCACTCTAATTCCCAAATCCCTTACGCGGCACATCATGCACAAATCTTACGAACAATGCTGAAATGATATTGCAGCTCGGCACCGTGCAAAATTTTAATATAAACGACGCGCAGCTTTGAAGATAATTCAAACCACTTCTGGCCCGGGAAGAAATTAACATCTCCATGATGCATAAATTGTGGTAAGGAAAATGAGTATGTGTATATACATATATATATATATATATATATATATATATATATATATATATATATATATATATATATATATATATATATATATATGTATATATATATACATATATATATATATATATATATATATATATATATATATATATATATATATATATATATATATATATATATATATATATATATATAATGTGTGTGTATGTGTGTGCGTGTGTATACGTGTGTACGTTCCTGTATGTGTATGTAAGTTCATTTACTTTTCACGCACAAACCTATATGTTTTAAACAAACAGTCTTTTACGCCAAAGAGGAAATGAAAGGCTAATGATCGTCAAATTGTCAAATTTATCAATTACAGCAGTAAAATAAAATAGACTTATAAATGAATGAAAAAACAAAGCAACACAATTGCCAATGATAACAGCAAAATAGTGAAACAGGGCAGAGAAGACAAAAAGGCTTCGTTGGAATTAAAATTATAATGGAAAAAGACATTTCAAAAACAGACATTTCTAACCTTGTCACGTTTCTCACAGGCATCATCTTCGATTGCTATCTTTATCATAATTATTAGTATTTTTTCAAGGTTAATAGAATTGAATTGAACTTAATACAGAATTTAGGCCAGAGGCCAAGCACTGGGACCAAAGAGGTCACTCAGCGCTGAAACTGACAGTAAAAGATTTGAAAGGTGTAACAGGAGGAAAGCCTCGCAGTTGCACTATGAATCAATTGTTAGGAGAGGGTGGAAAGTACGATGGAAGAAAGGGAATATGAAAGGAGGTACAGTATAAGGAACATAAGAGGTTGCAGCTAGGAGCCTGAGGCACGCCGCAAAGAACCTTAAGCAAGGCCTACAGTGCACCGCATGAGGTGCACTGACGGCACTACCCCCCTACGGGAAGAGTATGTTTCCAAAACTGAAGACAGTGGGAGGTACAGGTTCAGAAATGGATGGGTTGTGGAACCGGCTGACATTCTTATTAAAGTTCTGAGAGAAAAAATAATCGCTTTGGGGGATGCCACTGCCGGATAATGAGGAAAGTTAACAGGAATCCTGAGAACGTATTAAAAGAGCAACATTTTTCTATGGCAGGGTAGTGTACTTCGACAGTACGTCATTATATAACAAAATTACGAAACATAAATCTAGATAATGACTCTAAAAAACAGTATAGAAAAAGCCGTTTTCTTATGACCAGAAAAGCTTTATTTCAAATGACTTGATACAACAAGAGCGCCCACGCAAGTCTGGTCAAGGAACTGTAATCACAATGTCATCTAACCGCCACCCCAGACAACTTACGTAATTCTGAACACACTTTCATTCCGTTCACCCTACCTTTTTCGCCTTTGATACAGCATCCTAATTCTTCTTCCACTTTCCTTGCTTTCTTCCCCTCCATTTATGCCTTGTGCATTTACTTGTATTCATCATCTCTCTCTCTCTCTCTCTCTCTCTCTCTCTCTCTCTCTCTCTCTCTCTCTCTCTCTCCTCTCCTGTCTCTTCTCTTGGCTATAATGAACCTCTCAAGACGATCATTCTGTCCTGACCATTCATATTAAGATTCACCTCTTCATAGAATCATGTACTCTCATTTCTTTCCGACCTTCCATAGCATCCTCTCCGTTACAGCGGGTAATCACGTCAAAAATTAATAAGACCCTGGACATAAATTTTGTGTACAAAAAATGTTGCGAAAAATCATTCTATCCTGCCTTCATCCTTTCTTCCAAAAATCTTTATTAACACTGATGGCTTTTGGTGGACTTTGATGGTTCTTCCTGATGGGATGCAGGGCATTAGTGCTGACGAATAAGTTGGTAAAACTTTATGAATTTTATGGCGTTTATTAGACTGCCACTTCCCCCTTTCAATCTGGAGTACATTTCCCGCAAAATCTGAATAACTTAAGATGGCGAAAGCGATATCAAGAGTCTGACAATAAACGCTGAAGGAAGATAATTTTAAGTGTAAGCTATATACCAATATAAATTATAAATGGCTATGGAACATTATATTTGGAATACTAAATTATTAATTAGATAGACACCTACAGCAGCCTTAATATCAACATCAACCAGTTTCAGGAATCGTTCCATTATCTCTTAATAGCGGGAATGATTATACTCGAAAAGTGGATAGTAGTCTTATCCCTCCGAAACGGAAGCGCCTTAATTATGATGTTAAAGCATCTCCAGACGCACGTGTTGGATGGAGCAACTTCTCTCTTTCCCTCTCTCTCTCTCTCTCCCTCTCCACATACATACCACACAGAAACACCACACACACACACTCACACACATATATATATATATGTATATATATATACACACACACACAAGAAGAAGAAGAAGAAGAAGGAGAGAGAGAGAGAGAGAGAGAGAGAGAGAGAGAGAGAGAGAGAGAGAGAGAATTATTATCCACCACCTTCCTATGAACCTTACATGAAGTCGAAATATCATCCGTCTACGTTAACTTTTTGCCCAAAATTATTCGTGACTACTTTTATACCCGCAGACATAAAAAACAAATTGACAAACACTCACAGATATATATATATATATATATATATATATATATATATATATATATATATATATATATATATATATATATATATACATACACACACACACACACACATATATATATATATATAAATATATATATATATATATATATACATATATATATATATATATATATATATATATATATATATATATATATATATATATATATATATATATATATATATATATATATATATATATATAAAGGCGCAAAATCCACGAAGGAAAGAGAGACACTGGAGTGCTGCGAGGCCTTTCGACTGTCGTCCTTTACTTAGCAGACTGAAGAAATATAAACATATGTTTACAAAGAAAGCTCATATAAATGACAGATGGGGATTACAATGGAAAAAGTATGTACCTGGAATCCAACACAATTGGAATCCGCTATTATACAGCTTACTTCCAACTGTAATTTTAACCTTAGACCTGGTATGTATTATTTGGACCCCTGTATTATAAAAACGTTCAAAAATGACGTAAAAGATAAAATCGCTGACTTAGTTACAAACTAGTTACCTTATTATATGTTCTACGTATTCGTATGTTTAATAAAAGTTTTTATTTGTAAAAATGTTCGTCTTGCAAAAATTGTGATTGTTTAAAAAAAAGCGAATTATTGAGATGTACTTTTATAACAATTTTTGGTGGTCAGTCACCTCCTTGTATAATCTTTTAATTGTCCTGTCCCTGCTTCTGAACGGCTGATGCTAATCCTTTGAAAAACCTCTTAAATATTTAACCCTGTTTTGGCAGTTCTACTAATTCTTCAATTGTAATGGATTCCAGGTACATATTTTTTTCCTTTGTAATCCCCCTCTGTCATTTATGTGAGCTATCTTTGTAAACTTTTTATATTTCTTCTGTCTGTTAAGTAAAGGACGACAGTCGAAAGGCCTCGTAGCACTCCAGTATTTCTCTTTCCTCCATGGATTTTGTCTTTATTTATATGTTCATCACGTTTCATATTTTCGTGATTCAGTTTATACATACACACATACACACATACATACATATATATATATATATATATATATATATATATATATATATATATATATATATATATACATATACATAAAACACGAGTATGTGTGTGTGCATGTTTATTTGCATATACATTGATTCGTAAATGGCTGGTATTTATTGATCAAATAAACGCTATACGTCAATCTCCGCTCCAGTTCCCTAACATCTCCGATATATAATGCACTCTGTAAACATCCCCGGATGCTCACAGTCGACGGTTCACTCAGTAACGTTCGAGCCAATTCTAAGAAAGCGAAACGTTCCTCCAAAATATGTATAGTTAATAAAGAAACAACCTTTTCATCGGGGCAATTCCTCACGTTCAAAAAAAAACAGAAAAAAAAAAAAAAGAACAGTGGGCAAACGGGTCAGGCGCTAAAATCTCGGTCAAACGTACTCAAAAAATATAAATTTTCATCATGGTGAAAACACAGGTTACAGGATTCCTGATGAATGGACGCGAGGGGAGGGGAGAGGACTGAATAATGAATGAGTCCTCCTCCGCAGGTCAGGGAGCCTAGCTATTCGTCCTCATTAAGTGGGAGGATATGGTGGTTTCTCTTATCAATCCAAATCTTGGGTGAATAAGCGTCTGAAATAAACATGGAATCGCCATTCACGGTGCATCTCGCTTTACGTAGAATGAGGGAATTATAATATGACCTAGCATATCACTCTCTTCTTTTGTTTATTAATTGATAATGTCAGTTATGATTTTGAGATGGTTACTGATAATATGAGTCTCATTCTTCACCGAGCTAATCGCTCTCTTCTTCTATTTATTAAAATAATGTCAATTATGGATTTTGAGATGGTTATTACTAGTGATATGAGTCTCATTCTTTACGGTGCAGAAGAAAACTTTATTAATGTTGATAATTTTAGCAAAGTTTCTGAAACTTTCTTAGATTCAAATATACTAACATTACCTGATAACATTTTTTACAGTGATATGAAGACGAACAGTTAAGGTAAGCCATTTTTAGTGTTGAACAAATCGTTAAAAATAAAAGTCAAAATCACTGATACGGTTTGTCAAAAGATACTTTCAATGTTTCACTCTACTATTTCAAAGCTATTGCTCCAGATTTTGTTTTTCTTCTGTATTTCCATGCAGTGACCGAACTCAACATAGGCAACCATCCCCATCTCGGTCTCTTCACTTTAACTAAAATAAAAAATACTACCACTTAAGCTAACACAAAACGGACGCCTGGTCATATTACGGGCAAACAACTCTATCAATTGGAAAAACATAACTGGAACGATTTTTATCATATTTTTCCAGAGCCAATTGAAAAATAATTCGATAAGCAGAACAATCCGCTTGAAAGGCAGAGCATGATGTTTGCCCTATTTTTTTTTTTTTCCTTACCCGGGGAAAAAATGGAAATTAATAAACAGAGTAACTTGTTCGAAAGGCAATCAAAACATTTTTTCCCGGAGGAATGTCCGGCAGCGTCCGACCTGATGACCTCAATATCACCGAGGGATTTCAGGATCCAATAAAACGCTCCGTGTCATCGTAACGAAAAGACACGGCTTTGAAATTACGTGAAATGTATATAAACCCGCTCGGCTGGGATTCCTTTACTTAAATAAATGGCGGAGACAGAGGGAAGTGGAAAAGCAATGGACAGAATTCACTTTCCGTCTGACTTATCCACGTTGCATTGACAGCACTACTTTTGGGTTATTTTTAAATACCGATTTCTTTGGGTCCATTTCGGAATTTTACGATTTCATTTAAGTTCATAAAAATTTTTTTTTTATATTCCATCATTTTCTTGAGTTTAGAATTTATCCTGTCTCTCTCTCTCTCTCTCTCTCTCTCTCTCTCTCTCTCTCTCTCTCTCTCTCTCTCTCTCTCTCTCTCAATCAGTCACAGCTGTGTTCCACAGTGAGCCAGTTTGTCCGTCTGTTTCTATTAACTCGAAACACATGATATATTATAAATGAGCCCACCCGGCATCCATCCTCTATTTTTATGTATATATAACTGTTATATATTATTAAAAAACACTATCACCTCATCCTTTCGCAATCAGTATATTCCTTATTTATAAGAGCTGAATAACTCATAATCATCCTTACTAAACCTCAGAGAAATTTATAATGTTTTAAATAGTATATTCCCTATGTTGGATGTGCCAAGTTAACATATTACGGTATTAAGTTACATATGCATATCCTAGCGTGAAAGTTGAGAGAGAGAGAGAGAGAGAGAGAGAGAGAGAGAGAGAGAGAGAGAGAGAGAGAGAGAGAGAGAGAGAGAGAGAGAGAGAGCTTTATAAAGTTTTTAACTAATGGTTTAAACCCGTTGGACCGATTATATTATATATATATATATATATATATATATATATATATATATATATATATATATATATATATATATATATATATATGTGTGTGTGTATATATATATATATATATATATATATATATATATAATATATTATACACACATATATACATAATATAGTATACATATATATATATATATATATATATATATATATATATATATATATATATATATATATATATATATTGACAGATATTAACCTAGATGTCATTACAATGGTGTAAGTCGAAATCGGTGGTGAGAGAAAAATAAAATAAAACATGAATCATCAGTTCTTCGTTCAAATACCATCATAATTAAAATGGCAGGGCCTCGATGAAGTAATCCTCACTCCAGAGAGATAAAACCATTAGTTACGTATTTCATAATGAGCACTCTCTCTCTCTCTCTCTCTCTCTCTCTCTCTCTCTCTCTCTCTCTCTCTCTCTCTCTCTCTCTGTACGTTCATGTTATGTTAAATAATACATAAAATCATCAAGTTGGACATTCAGTCGAAGAAATATGCTATTTAAAATAAGCTTTCTTAACACCTGGCAAAGGAAATAATAAATTATTTAATTTCTATAGAAATGAACACATTAAAAGCTAAAAAGAATGAGGTAAAAATGATTAGCTAGGACATATGAACTGAACTGAACTGAACTGAATATAAAATTTACTCCACTGGCCAGGCACTGGGACATATCAGGTCATTCAGTGCTGAAAATTATGTTGAAACAATTCTAAAGAGAGGGTGGAAAACAAGACTGGAAGAAAGAGAATATGAACGGAGGTATAGTAAAAGGAATGAAAGGGGTTGCAGCTATGGTCCGAAGGAACGCTATTAAGAAACTTAAGTAATGCCTACATTGCACCGAGTAAGGTGCACTGACGACACAACCCCTCTACGGGGGCCAGGACATATGCAACATTAACCCACAAATTCAACAAAATTAATTTAAATCCACCCCAGGATTTGAGGCGTTATCAGAATTATAAGTGATGAAATATGTAATCAAAATAATATTCAGCACAAATTTCGGTGAGAGTAAAAGCTAAAAGCCTGCAGCCTTATCCTACTGAATTAAGTGATAATTTAGTTGTTATCACAAATACTAGGTCATTCCTCATTTCTTTCCAATTCTAAAGTATGGGTAATGAAGTGATAGTTACCAGAAAGGGTACAGTAAGAACTGAGTTAACTATCCGTTATTTAATTACGATTATTCCAAGTTTAAATTTTGTATCTCTTCCTCCCTTCCTAAGCCTTAAATGCTCTTGTCAAAGGAAACAAGTAAAAAATGCGCCGAAGAAACTTCGGCGCAATCGAGTTTTCTGTACAGCCGCTCCAGCGTATATTCAAGGCCACCGAAAACAGATCTATCTTTCGGTGGTCTCAGTATAATGCTCTATGAATCGTGGCCCATGAAACTTTAACCACGGCCCGGTGGTGGCCTATCCTATATCGTTGCCAGAAGCACGAAGGTGGATGGTGGATGATCACCTGAACAAATTGCAGCCCTCTAGCCTCGGTAGTTTTTAAGATCTGAGGGCGGACAGAAAAAGTGCGAACAGAAAAAAGTGCGGACGGACAGACAAAGACGGCACAATAGTTTTCTTTTACAGAAAACTAAAAAACAAACTGAGTATCATAGACTCTAATAAGACCTATTGCAACGTCTCTCGTGAGAGAGAGAGAGAGAGAGAGAGAGAGAGAGAGAGAGAGAGAGAGAGAGAGAGAAGAAAAAAAACGTGCCGCTTTCTTCTGGATTCTCGCAATTGAAATATTTCAACAGGGCAGGTTACGTAAATAAGAAATTCAGTTCGCCTACAGGCAAGTATGAATCATTGAGACATGGCAATGAAGGGGTCTCCTCTATATTCCGACTGCACTTCTGACAATCCAGAGTGTGGAAATAAGGGAAAATAAGAGGCTTTGCAAGTTTGAAAAATGCATCTTTGAAAGTGTTTGCAATAGGTTTCTTCTGACTCTTAAGGCCTTCACGCATATAATAATAACCTCAAGTAGATGCTGAATTTGGAGACTTTTGGTTATGTTCTCTAACAGTTAATAAAGTTGTTTCTAGTTTGGTTTAAGCCACTGTGAAAACGACTTTCGCTTTCTTCTGTTTCAATGTTCGGGAGGATATTTTGTTCAATATCACTAAGGTATTTATATATAAAAAAAGAAACTACAGTTCAAACGATCAGCCGACATTCAATGGGCGACTGAAGTGGAAATAACACAACCATACACACACACACACAAAAATATATATATATATATATATATATATATATATATATATATATATATATATATATATATATATATATATAATATATGACTATTTATGTGTGTGTGTGTGTGTGTTGGAATTTTGTGTGTCCTGATTTCTGGACTTATTAAGCTAAAAACTTGTCCAAAGTGAGAATTACGAGTGGGTTTCGTTTCTCAGCTAGCACTCTGCTGTCCGCGAGTTCAAATCTCCGACCGACCAATGAAGAATAAGAGGAATTTATTTCTTGTGATAGAAATTCATTTCTCGGTATAATGTGGTTCAGATTCCACACTAAGCTGTAGGTCCCGTTGCTAGGTAACCAATTGGTTCTTAGCCACGTAAAGTAAATCTAATCCTTCAGGCCAGCCCTTGGAGAGCTGTTAATCAGCTCAGAGGTCTGGTTAAAACTAAGATATACTTTTTAACTTCGAAAAAAATCTTTCAAATACATGTATATTTTATCGTATACATTTCGAGTGTATGAATGCAAATATATATTCGACTAAAATTGTGCGACTGTTTTAATAACCGACGATTGGAAGCTGCCATTTAAAAAAATAGAAAGGAAGCCTTCAAGTGTAAACAGAGGTAGAACACATAACGCGACAACAGTCGTGATAACAGAGAATTACAATAATTACAGAAAATCGCATGTGACACAGTTTGGCGATATGAATGTTTTTTCGTGCCACTAACAACACAACCACCTCAACGGTATTGATATACAATAATACGTAATACTGATTCCTTCCGGATTCATCGTCTTATCTGTTTTGCTCAATACAAATCGCAGAACTCGTGCAATATGCCGTTTTAAGTAACCAGAAATTAGGCAATCACATTTGATAAGCAGTATTTCCTTTGATTCGAGCACTGCTTTGATAATCGGGAAATTAGTTAATCTCATTTGATAAACGGCAAACCTTTTGATTTGATCGGTGATTTAGCATTCAGAGGCCGAAATAATTAATATGGAACATTTGAACACGCCATCCGTATGCGTACGGCGATTAACAAAGCGTAATTCGTTTGACCGTGGAGCGGGCATCGTCAAATATAGAAATTATCAAAAGCATGCCAAAATTAAACAGGGAGAGAGAAGAACTGCACTGCCTTAATATTAATAATATTAATTGTTTTCTCTCATTACAGCCAAATTTTGAAAGAAAAAAGTTCATGATGAAAAGGATTTTCTTAGGCTACGAATGTCTGATTAATCAGACTTTAAATGTAAAACAT
>NC_089750.1:8374436-8394436 GCF_040412425.1 Macrobrachium rosenbergii | reverse complement strand
AATACACCCTAAGTAAGGGTATCTCAAGTATATGTTATACCCTTGATAGGGTATATTGTAAAGGGTATATTATAGTTCTTATATACCCTGATAGGTATGCTATTTAACCACTAGAAATACCCTTTTTCTACCCCTTTTATACCTCTTAATTTTTTAGAGTATACTCTAAAACTTTATTTCACTGAGGTTATAACGTACATTCGAATGTTAAGTGGAATATGTAATGATGAAGTTGTCTCACCTTTATCTGGCATTAGGAAAGGCAAAGATTTTCATTTACAAAAATATTCTTTAATTTACAAAGACCCATGAACATAGGTGAAAATGTTTGTTGACCTTTCAGAGGGATCATCTTTATTCCCCTTCACATACAAGAGACACGAATATATATATACATATATATATATATATATATATATATATATATATATATATATATATATATATATATATATTTGCTAATATGTTTTCTCTGATAAATTTTCATTGTAAATGGATACATGTATACTTTTTGCTCAAATCACCAATGATAATGAATATAATTTTACTTCTTTACTCATTCAGCTCTACGTTATTTTCTCCTTCCAATTCTTTTTTCTTCATTCATTTACTCACTTATGCATGTACGAACTAAATGAAAGAAATTTATTAAAAACAGGACAAAATACAGGAAATTAACTTTCTGACGTCTTCATGTTTTACGCATTTAACCCATAACTACCGTGGATTTAGCAAACGTACCTTCTTAGTTTTCTGAAAAGAAAACGATTGCGCTGGCTTTGTCTGTCCGTCCGCAGTCCTTAAAAACTACTGGGGTTAGAGGGCTGCAAATTGGTATGTTGATCATGCACCCTTCAATCATCAAAAGTAACCAATTACAGCCCTCTAGCCTCAGTAGTTTTTATTTTATTGGAGGTTAAAGTTAGCCATAACCATGCATCTGGCAACAATATATGCCAGGCCACCACCGGGCTGTGGTTCAAGTTTCATGGGCCGCGGCTCATACAGCATTATACCGAGACCATCGAAAGCTAGACCTATTTTCGGTGGCCTTGATTATACCTTACGATTTACAGAAAACTCGATTGCGCCGAAGAAACTTCGGCGCATTTTTTACTAGTTTTTATTCACACTGTAAAAATGGCAAGAAGGCTACAAGCGTAAGAGAAATTAAATTACATTCACCTTTATTATTTCATGAACACAATTTCCTAGCATAAAAGTATTTCATAATTACTTCACCCTTATATTACCACAATGAGACCATTCATCGCCTTCACGGCGCCCAACGGGAGCCTTTGAGCAACAGATAAGACTGAAGTTTTATCTCTGGTAGAGTTTATCTCAAGACTGTGTAATTAAGTCATTTATCTAACAGGTGGAGAGATAACTTTCGGTTTTTGCTCTCACTTGCTCACAGTCCACCAGGAGATGAAACTGTAAGTTTTATTCATTTATTTTTCTAGTTTATATTCCTTATCTTATACTGAAGCCGACTAAAACCCTTTCATCAAGTCTAGATTTATGGGGGAAGGACATCTGCCCAAATGAACCTGTGCGCTAATAAAATAAAACGGTATATTTGCGTAAATTAACTCTTGTTTTAAAGAGAATAAGCTTTCCAAGAACAAAAAAATTAACATTTGCGCAATTTTTTTTAATATAATTCACGGATATATCTGTAAGTGATTACTAAATCCAATATGGCCATCCTGCACATGAAAATGCTATATTTGCGTAAATTGACTCTTATTTGTAAGAGGACATGTATTCTAAAGAAAATAAAGGTACATTTGCCCCATTGTTTTTTTTTTCGTAAAACAATTTATGGATAGCTCACAAAGTTATTACTAAAAACCTGTTCATTGAAGAGCTCATGAATAATATAATTAGATTACTGCAATCACGATCAATATCGAAAATATGTTTTTATAAAAAGGCACTAATAAATAAAAAGAAAAGGCTGAATAAAATCATAAATACGATCAATATCGAAAATACGCATCTATAAACAGCCAATCAAACATAACAAAAGTAACCAGAATTAAATCATGAATTTACTCACCCCATCTGCCTCCTACGCCCAAATGCTTCGCGACCGTAAGAAATGACCCTTGCGCTCCCTTATTAGGAAAACTCTGGGCACATAGCCCCAGAAGGATTCTCTCCGCCCTTCGATACCGACCCAATCAGTACAAGTGACAGGGGCCGATCCGGGAGACAAATATACACAGCGCAGTGTCCATGAATCTCCTTGACAGCTAAATTACCAATTACGCATAACCAGTAATTACGTCCCCGACACTCAAGATGGGGCCTCTCTTCATACGAGGAATTTAATCACAGCCCGCTGACCCACATAATGCCGCAACTTTCAGAAGATGAATGTGTTTACGAGAGGGCTTATGGCCAGGGATCCTTTCCATCACTGCCCTAATCACCGGATATATTATTACTTGATACATTTCTCTGAACAACTGAGTGACTGTTCTGGAGCCACGGGGTTTAATCAAGCGTGATACTGCACGTATCAAAACGGGGCAATATTTCAATAACGTTGCTCTCTCTCTCTCTCTCTCTCTCTCTCTCTCTCTCTCTCTCTCTCTCTCTCTCTGTATATATATATATATATATTTTTTTATTTATATGTATATAACCAATACGAAGATACAAAAAACCTTTCTGTATAATTACACGAAAACAAAATTTCCAAGAATAAAATATTCGTCCCTATTTCGCACTACAGGGAAGGAGCCAAGTAGTGAAATTCCTGTCTTCCTACTAATTCAAAATACCTAATTTACAGTAAAGTTACCACTGATATTCACTGCAATGTGGGGAACTAAATACAATCTCACCCTTATCGACTAAAGGAACTTCCAATAAGAATAACAATCATAAGGCTTAATATACATACACATATACATATACATATATATTATATATATATGTATATATATTATATAAATATATATATATAATATATATATATATATAATATGTATATATATATATATATATATATATATATATATATATATATATATATATATATATATATATATATATATATATATATATATATATATATATATATATATATATATATGACACACATACAAGGATGGCTTGTATATATTCACTTGAGTTCTGATATTATTATTATTATTATTATTATTATTATTATTATTATTATTATTATTATTATTATTATTATATTTTGACGACGCTCACTATCATTTTTCCATGAGGTTCCTATCTCCTAGAGATAAAGTATGGGAAACGTTAAACCATGAATAAACTAATACTCCATAACAAGTTTTTTTTATTACAATATCCAAAACCAATAGGAATAATTAGCGGCATTTTTCAAATATTTTTCCTCTCGCAAAGAAAGCGCCAGTAGTGAGCTCCGTGTCACGTGGAAAATTTATTTGATCATTTCTCACCTTCATTCGCTAAAAGTATATTGGAAAGCGGGCCAATTCGTATGCGCAGTTCTGCTCGTAATTGATATCCGGGCGATTACTTTGCCTGCTGGTAATTGCTTGTCACTTCTTGAGACATAAATAGATGATAAAATGTTCAGTGGGGTCAGAATACACGCATTAGACCCACAAACACAGACAAACCACATACATAGACACACACACAAACATGTGTGCATATATATATATATATATATATATATATATATATATATATATATTTTTATATGTGTGTGTGTGTGTGTGTGTGTGTGTATATATATAATTTATGTGGGTGTGTATGCTTGTCTTCATACACCAATGGACATTTTATCATCTTTTTATGCCTTAAGGTAGCGAAGTGATATAAGCTTAGTGACGCTTTGGAACTTGCGTAGCACCCTGCCTCAGCAGCGGTTTCTTTGAGACCGTTAAAGAATGACCCTAAGAATAAAATAAGCAACAGCAGTGTAACCATACACCGTGAACTTAATATAATAATAATAAGCATCATCATCATTCATCATCATCATCATCAGACTCCTACTAACAGCAATAATGATATTATCAGGGGTTATTATTAGAGGTAATTATACTATTTTGGAAACGTTGCCTTATTTGCGATCATTCGCTGAACCCCCCCAAAAAAGGTCAATTTAATTAGGAATAACTGACATAGTAGCTAATTTTCTACCAATCTACCTACCTATCTATATCCATTTATCTACCAGAGCATCTGTAGCTAAGACAACAAAATACAAACTACAGCCCCAGTGACTGGTAGCACCGGTCGCCTTGGGAACCCATGATTTTCGTCCTTTGAAAAATCCGTTCTTTCCATACCATAAACTTTCGTCTAACTCTCCCTTTCTTATTAAGATAGTTGCTTCAATTAAATTGCCCAACATATTTGACATTTTATATTTCACCCCTTCTCACCCCTCCATTCCTATCGGGGCTGAACTTGGACTAAAAGGGCATCGGGAGTGTCACTATTCACCTCAGCGGCCTCGAAAACTATGGATTCAACACTAATATACAGTACGTGGTTTTGGTTATTATTACGTCTAACCTTCTTACAGATGTTTTACCACCCACTTTCCTGACTGCGTCCACTGCATTACTGAATTTTTCGCAAATGAAAAGACATTTTGGATCTGTTTAAGGCAAAATGATCTTCTTATGTTCTTTTATTCTCAAAGCAAAACCGATATACAGCAAGTGTTCCCAGGTCTATTCCTAGAACTGCTCGGCTATCAGTTACTGGAAACAATTTTTTCATGTTTTGTGGTGGAATTCTTAATTTTTCTTTCATTAGTCATCCGCTCACTTTTCCCTAACGCAGAAATCAATTATGAACGTTTTATCCTCTAACAAATTTATGCACTGATATAGTGCCGTTATCTAACATAATTAATCATCATAATTAACCATTTTACGATCCATACAAGTTGTACGTTATCAGACTCATGGTTATTTATGTACAATACATTGCATAGGTATGTATTTTATTTATGTACATTACAGTACATTGGTATGTATGTTATTTATGTACAATACAGTGCATAGGTATGTATGTTATTTATGTACAATGCAGTGCATAGGTATGTATGGTATTTATGCACAATACAGTGCATAGGTATGTATGTTATTTATGTACAATACAGGGCATAGGTACGTACGTTACTTATGTGCAGGAAGCCAAAATGCATATATGAACAAAGCCTAGAGTATTTATATGGTAAACGGGAGGGAAGGGGGCGGGGGCTGGTGTAATCGAACGCATGTAAAATTTGGGAGCGCTGATAGGAAAGGGGAGAGGGAGACTAAAAGAAAAATGCAAGATAGATGGAGGAGAAGAGGTGTTGGAATGGAGAGGACCGAATATAAGCGTGTAGGCGTGGTTTATTTACTTGTGTATGCAAACTGTTCCTCAACCTGTCAAGAGTTTCGATAACATGAACTGTTACTTAATATTTTATTGTTTTTCCATAATTTTTAGGTTTACTTTCCCCCCCTTATACTTGAAACTGGAAGAACGAATGACATGAGGCTTCACCAGAGTACGATACTTCTTAGGAACATACCACCACAGGCTTCCTTCCATACCCGCACAAGAGTGACGCGATTGCAACAGTATATATTTTTCCGAAAGAATCACCAAGAAAAAGATTTTTCCTTGGAAGGAAGCCACTATTTGGACGGTAAGGTAAAAGCCTTCTCTTTTATATTATTCCCTTCGAGTAATTCATTCCCTCTCTATAATAAAAGGGAGTCATTTTTCTTCTCGATGCTGTTTTTTAGTGTTCTGTAAAAGAAAACTATTGTGCCGGCTTCGTCTGTCCGTCTGCACTTTATTCTGTCAGCACTTTTTCTGTCCGCCCTCAGATCTTAAAAATTACTGAGGCTAGACGGCTGCAAATTGGTATGTTGGTCATCCACCCTCCAATCATCAAACATACCAAATTGCAGCCCTCTAGTCTTAGTATTTTTTAAATTTTATTTAAGGTTAATTTTAGCCATGATCGTGCTTCTGGCAACGATATGATAGGCCACCACCGGGCCGTGGATAAGTTTCATGGGCTCGGGTCACACTGCATTATAACGAGACCACCAAAGGATAGATCTATTTCCGGTGGCCTTGATTATACGCTGTAGTGGCTGTACAGAAAACTCCGCTGCGCCGAAGAAACTTCGGCGCATTTTTTACTTGTTTTTTGTTGTACACAATGCAAGTGGATCGAACGACATGCATCTCGGTATATAGAAAGGTAACACGGAAAAAATTTACACGATGGACCATACATTACCTTAATGATGATAATAATATTAATCACCATTCCAATAACAGTAATGCTGATATCATTAGCGGTAATTATAGTACTTTAAAGATTTCGAGTAATGATAAGCAGGAAGAAAGCCGAAAACTGCAAAAAAAAAAAAAAAAAAAATGGAAAATTTCACAGGAACGTGCCATCAGAATGTTACCGACTGATGCCTCCATTGAGTAATTCACTGTCAACGCATTTACTGAAAAAACTGTTGCCTGCAGAGGGCGTATACTGTACATTTAAACCTTTTATTTATTTATGAAAGTAATTGGTCTTTGATTAATCTGTTTACATCTTTTTGCAGTGCTTCTGTGAATTAAGATAAGGAATGAATTATTGTATATATTTGCTTATATCTATATCTACCTATATATACATATCAAGAGTCAAGAAAATAATTATACATATTTTCATTTATACATAATTTTTGCAGTGCTACTGTGAATTAAGATAATGAATGAATTATTGTATCTATTTATCTATCTATCTATATCTACCTATATATGTATTTATATATGTGTATGTATGTATGTATATTTATTTATATATATATATATATATATATATATATATATATATATATATATATATATATATATATATACAGATATATATATAGATATAGATAGATAAATAGACATCATAATTCATTCATTATCTTAATTCACAGTAGCACTGCAAAAGGATATAAACAGATTAATCAAAAACCAATTGCATTAATAAATAAAAAAAGTTTAAATGCATAGTATACTCGCCCTGCAAGCAAGAGTTTCTGGTAAATGTATTTCTAGTGAATTATCAATGGAGGCATCAGGCTGAAAGCACAGAGAAGTTTGTTCGTGTGCTTTCGAGCGTGCATGCCAAGGCGCCAGGTAAATGAGAATGCCATTGCATGCTAGGGTTAAAAGCACGGCACCAGGAGGCCGTGTTTGGCATCGACAGGTGTCGACGTCGAAAGAATCGACGACATAAGTAAGACATTCGAATAACCGTCGTCCAATACTCTGCCCCAAGAGAATCGACGTCCAGCATTCGACATACAAAGAATAAAGGTCCAATATTTGACATTCCAAGAATCGACGTCTCACACTCGTCGCCCAGAGAATAACGTCCAGCACTTGACTTCCCAAAGATTCGATGTCGAATATTTGGCATCCAAGGAATCGACGTCGAATATTTGGCATCCAAAGAATCGACGTCTAACACTCGACACCAAGAGAATCAACGTTCAACACTCAACATGAAAGAATCGGCGTCCAGACCTCGACACACAATGAATCGGCGTCCAACATTTGGCAGCCACAGAATCGACGTCTAATACTCGACACACAAGAAATCGAGGTCCAACATTTGACATCCAAAGAATGAACGTCCGACACTCAACACTCAAAGAGTCGACGCCCAACACTCGACACCCAAAGACGTCTAACACTCGACACCCAACGAGTCGACGCCCAACACTCGACACCCAAAAACGGCTGACATTCTACACCCAAAGACGTCCAGCACTCGAAACCCAAAGAGTCGACGTCCAAAGAATCGATTTTCAACACTCGACACCAAAAGAACAGACGTCTAACACTCAACACCCAGAGAGTCGACGTCCAAAGAATCGATTTTCAACACTCGACATCCAAAGAACAGACGTCCAACACTTGACATCGAAAGAATCGACGCCTAACACTCGACATCCAGAAAACAAGGTTGCTAGTTCTCACAGGCACTCACCAATATATGACCACGCCATGCTAAGAAAAACCGCATTTACTTATAATCAAGAACAAGACAAGAATCGTGCTTGTTAGGTTCCATGCTCACCTATGAACAAACGGAGGAACAATTAAAAGCATATGCGTGCAAGCTAACAGAGAACTTTAAATAACTGATAAAGACTTGGGAAAATAAAAAATTAAAAAAGCAAACTACTAGTTTGCAAAGAAAATTGCACACATTAAAATTCTCTACGATGTATGCGTGCACTGGAAGAAACAAGTAAAAAATGAGACGAAGTTTCTTTGGCGCAATTGAGTTTTCTGTACAGCGTATAATCAAGGCCACCGACAATAGATCTATCTTTCGGTGGTTTATGAGCCGCGGCCCATGACTCTTTAACCACGGGCCGGGGGGGGTATGTCCTATAACGTTGCCAGATGAACAATTATGGATAACTTTATCCTCAAATAAAATAAAAACAACTGAGGCTAGAGGGCTGCAATTTGGTATGTTTGATGATTGGAGGATGGATGATCAAGTTACCAATTTGCAGCCCCCTAGCCTCAGTAGTTTTTAATATCTGAGGGCGGAGAGAAAAAGTGCGGACAGAAAAGTGCTGACGGACAGACAAGGCCGGCACAACAGTTTCTTTTACAGAAAACTAAAAAGGCGCATACCGGTACGCGCGCAATATATTAAACACACACAATTTAACACACAAATGCACATGATAAAATACACAAAAATCGCTGCCACGGCAAGTATGAGTCAATGAATAAGCGTTAAAGATACGCTGTGATAATGGAAAGCAATTACATCATATCCGGTCGTTATTCATATATGACGTCATTTGCATAATGCAATAATATTTTATTATTTATAAACATAACACAAAAGAAAGGACATATTTTCGCGAAGCACCTGAATTCAGTCGCTTTCCATTAATATTTAAGATGAAATATTTGAAAGCATTCGTTAACGTCAAAACCACTCAATTTTCCGTTTACCTTCTTTATATGCTTGGGTGACTTTCGTATACACTGCCCTTTCTTCTTAAGAAAGCCAAGCAGACTTTCTTTATTAGACACCATTTTATTCGTTGTGTTGCTGTACAGTATATCTCATAGGAATGTACTTAGACAGTTACGGGAACTGCAAAATATTCTTTTAGGACATTCTATTGTCTTAGCATAACAATAGTGCACGAAACGATGATAGTATATGAAAATATCTTTACAGGGCTGCTCTATGAGGAAGAGCCCGTGCTGGCATAAAGCCAGCTTCATCAAAAACAACAAGATGGAAATAATAAATGAGTGTAATTATACAGGCTCATATGTATTTCCGTTTGCATGAAGATGATACATACACATACATACATTCATATATATATATATATATATATATATATATATATATATATATATATATATATATATATATATAGAGAGAGAGAGAGAGAGAGAGATTTGTTTAAGGGTTTCATCCAACTTACTAATTTCTGTTTACGGAATCAATGCGTGCGTTTTCGCCAGTACCAAAGCCAATATCCCAGTAATGAGAGGATTACCACTAATGGCAGGTTAACAGGAAATGTGCGCTCGTGTGTATGTGTGTCTGTGAGAGAGAGAGAGAGAGAGAGAGAGAGAGAGAGAGAGAGAGAGAGAGAGAGAGAGAGAGAGAGAGAGAGAGGGGGATTTCAAACTGCAATACCTTGCTGACATCTGTGTCTGGTTATTGAATAGAAGAATTTCCAGGACATCAGATTGGAAATCGGAAGGGGTCCAGAAGACACAAGGGAGAGATCAATCATTTGCAGAGGTTGAAGAGGAAAGAGAAGGAGGAGGAGGATAAGGAGCAGAAAGATAAGGAGGATGAGGAGGAGAGGGAGGAGGAAGTGGGGCAGAGGAACTGAAGGAAGGGGGAGGAAATAGACGAAAAGATGCATAAGATAAGGAAGCGGAAAAGGACGAGTGGGAAGTGGAACAGAAAGAGAACGTGGAGGAAAAGGGGAGGAGGATTCACGAATAAAGAAGTGAGAACACAAGGTTACCATAAACGAAGGTCGTGGGAGGAGAGGTTATGATAAAGAACAGAAGATTAGGAATGAAGAGAAAATGCTAGGATAAAAGAACAAAAGAGTGGGGATGAAGAGAAAATGTTATGATAAAGAACAGAAGAGTAGGAATGAGGAGAAAATGTTAGGATAAAGAACAGAAGAGTGGGAATGAAGAGAAAATGCTAAGATAAAAGAACAGAAGAGTGGGAATGAAGAGAAAATGTTATGATAAAGAACAGAAGAGTAGGAAAGAAGAGAAAATGTTAGGATAAAAGAACAGAAGAGTGAGAATGAAGAGAAAATGGTAGGATAAAGAACAGAAGAGTGGGAATGAAGAGAAAATTTTAGGATAAAAGAACAGAAGAGTGAGAATGAAGAGAAAATGGTAGGATAAAAGAACAGAAGAGTGGAAATGAAGAGAAAATGATAGGATAAAGAACAGAAGAGTGGGAATGAAGAGAAAATGTTAGGATAAAGAACAAAAGAGTGGGAATGAAGAGAAAATGTTAGGATAAAGAACAGAAGAGTGGGAATGAAGAGAAAATGTTAGGATAAAAGAACTGAAGAGTGGGAATGAAGAGAAAATGTTAGGATAAAGAACAGAAGAGTGGGAATGATGAAAAAATGTTAAGATAAAGAACAGAAGAATGGGAAAGATGAGAATATGGTGTATAAAATAGACGGAATAATGAGGGGAACAAGCTGTCCAAAAGGACAATAAACAGTAAGAAGACAAGAAGAAACTGAAAAAATGAAACAAGGGAAAAGAAAATAAGAAGAAGAAGACATGGGAGAGCGAGTCGGCCAGAAAGGACAATAAAATTGGTGAGAAAATGGTAAGAAAGAAACAAGAAACTGGAAAGATGAAATAGGGAAAAATAGGTGAAGACGAAGTATTCGAGTTTGAAGAGATGAAAGAGGTAGGGGGGGGAGGGGATATTATGGCGTCTCTATAAGCCCTCTCAACATTTGTAAGTCCAATGGTACGGAAGCAAAAAATAAATATCCAATAGCCTTAAAAGCCCTATTTATTGGAGCCTTCAGTCATTATACCTTATTCCTATCAGGTGATGGATGAAGTCATTTCGAGGGTACTTCCATAGGATTGGAAAAGTATCGAAGTCGATAACAAATATTGTCGTCACACCCCTACGTAATGAAAGAAGCGTCAAGTGCCCTTCACGCCTGTCACTTCCTAATTGCACAATATCTGACTGTCTATCTTTACAGATATATATATATATATATATATATATATATATATATATATATATATATATATATATATATATATATATATATATATATATATATATATATATATATATATTTTTTTTATATATAATACACATATGTATACATGAATATATATATATAAATATATTATACATAAATATATATGTATATATACATATATAAATATATATGTATGTATGTGTGTATATACAGGTATGTATAACGTGTGTGACTTATTACTTCATGTACATCATCTCTGCAGTTAAAATAATAAAGAATTATGTAAAAAAAAAAATCCCTTAAAAATTCTCGGTGGCAGGAATTAGTCTTCAGTGTCGGTTTCGAAATGAAGCATTATGGGAGGGAACGATAAAGAGAAGAGGTGAGGGCGTGAGGTGCTTTTCGCCTTCGCACAAAATTAATCTCTCTCCCGTAAACTTATTTCACAATTAAGTCCACTCAGCGAGCCCTCCCCTGCAGCTGACAAATTATCAATTGAATTTCAAATTAGTTTAACTTTCTGCGCTTCCCAAATCAACTATATGCGCTCAATAATGCAGGCTCCGGTATAATGGTAAACGGCAGCTTCTAATAGAATGTCTGTCACTGTTTCTTTTCATATAATTGGGGATACGTTTTCTCTCCGTATATTTTGTTAGTTAATCCTGTTTCTGTTGTAGTTACATAATCCTGCGTTAATGGGAGTTTATTTAATAAAAATAAATCCTCTCTAGGATTAACTAAGAAAAATAAGCTATTTCTACAGATAGGGAAGGGACTGTTTTGCTCGCATCTTTATCACCAGTATATTGGGCAAAGGGATACTTAGTAATGATTTCAATTATTCCTTATTGTGTAATCAGTTCCCATTACAGAAGGCGGCTCCTGTTAAAAGCTGAACAACAGCTATTGTTACCGTGGTGCAGTCTTCAGGGTTTAATTGCTATTACACACAGCAATTAGATCATTTCATGTATACATTAATAGTCTAATCAGTTCAATAAACATCTGAGGCAACAACGAGAGCTTAGTCGTTATACAACAGCAACATTCGCGATAAAAATGGCGAAACAGTACTGTAAAGAAAAAGAAACATTAAGCAAACGTGAGCATCAAAGACTATGTAAACAAAAGGTATATAAAAATTAACGTTTCGCAAGTGGCATTTCATTTCTATTATCAGCTACCAGTCATCCATCTCTCAATGCTAACACCTTGTTACTCAAACCCCTTCCACAAACACAAACACAAACACAAACGCAAACATACACGCATAAATAGAAAATCATCAAACAACCGAAAACAGAATTAAAATAAGTTGCGATAACACAAAAGAACGTCTGCATATTGGAACAACAACGCCTCACAAAAAAAAAATCGATTATCATCTACTTATGCCTCTCCTCATCATCTGGACACATCCAAGAAAAAACAAAACAGGTAAAAAATGAGACGAAGTTTCCTCGGCGCAATCGAGTTTTCTGTCCGGTGGTGGCCTCAGTCCGGCCCATAAAACTCTTAGCTGCGGCCCATGAAACTAAGCCACGGTCCGGTGGTGGCCTATGTTGTTGGTAACTATAGCGCTGCCTGAAGCACGATTATGGCTAACTTTAACCTTAAAATAAAGACTACTGAGGTTAGAAGGCTGCAATTTGGTATGTTTGATGACTGGAAGTGGATGATCAACATACCAATTTACAGCCCTCTAGCCACAGCAGTTTTTAAGATCTGAGGCCCGACAGAAAAGGTGCGGACGGAGAGACAAATAGCGATCTCAATAGTTTTCTTTAACAGAAAACTAAAACGTGAAAAAAAAACCAGAACAAGGAGATAGGAATAGCAAATAAATAATCCCCGACAGAAGCGAGGACGCCGGGTATATTGCACACACAAAAAGCGTACCAGCGACAACTTTCTCCCACATTAATAGGAGGACCACGGGGGCTGTGACGTGAAAGGCTTTTCCTGGATGGAAAGTTTGTCATAAAGATGCTGATTAAGAAGTTTGCCAAGATACAAAAGAACCGACTGAGGTGTTTAGAACACTCGATGATACATTGTTGTCGGGGAAGTGTAGGGACGAGGGGAAATGATGGAGATTCGTTATCTGGTAATGAATTAGAAACACTCGGATACACACGACCAAAGCAAGCACACAGTCTCCTTCTCTCTCCTTTCTGACTCAAACTCATACATACACAGACACACACACACATATATATATCTATATATGTATATATATATATATATATATATATATATATATATATATATATATATATATATATATATATATATATATATACACAGTATACACATGCATACATACATAAATTTCCTCCAAGATGCATACATACATACATACATACATACATACATACATACATATACATATAGGTGTGTGTGTGTGTGTTTTTCCGTGTATGGGAGCACACACTTAAGCATGGATATGATAAAAAAAGTACACACTTCATCTTTATTTGTACAACCGAAAAAAATAAGTACATCAGGATTAGCCGATAACTAAGAAATAATCAGGAACTGGATATTTGTCAAAATTAAAAGTTGTCATGTAAAACAGATGTAAAGTTTTTTAAACTGAATCTTATCTTTTCAATATATTTTGCTTCTTTAGCTCTAATTGTTTAACCACAGAAAGAAACAAGTAAAAAATGCGCCTAAGTTTCTTCGGCGAAATCGAGTTTTTTGTACAGCGTATAATGTTGTATGAAACTTTCAGCCAAGGCCCATGATACTCTCAGCCGCGGTCCATGAAACTTTCAGCCACGGACCGGTGGTGGCCTGTATTGTTGGCACCTATAGCGGTGACAGACGCACGAACATGGCTAACTTTAACCTTAAATAAAATAAAAACTACTGAGGGTAAAGGGCTGCAATTTGGTATGTTTGATGATTGGAGGGTGGATGATCAACATACCAATTTGCAGCCCACAAGCCTCCGTAGTTTTTAAGATTTGAGGGCAGACGGAAAAAGTGCGATCCGGCAGACAAATAGCCATCAAAATAGTTTCTTTTACAGAAAACTAAAATGGACACTTTGAAAATTTAATGAGGTGTAACAAACAAACAAAATTATCTGGCTTAAAAGTCTATCGTATGCGTTTGGGAATATTTGGTTTGCCCTATAACACCAGTGAGGAACTATTTGACTCTCTTCATTTCATGAAATGAAAAAATGTTAATGAAAACGATTCATCGCATTTCATGCACAATGTTACCTAGCCTTAGAAGCCATAACTGAAAATATACATCGTCAACATTTTGGTTTTCACATAAAACAAATCTTATGAATGCGACTACCTTTACATCGAAAAATAGTCTCTCTCTCTCTCTCTCTCTCTCTCTCTCTCTCTCTCTCTCTCTCTCTCTCTCTTACTATCACAAGCAGTTTATTTACGAAACAAATTTAAATGCTAGTATGAGCTGCTATGTATGTGTCATTATGTAGGTATAGACGAATCAGGAATATTGACTGAAACACTGACATAAAAAATAATAGTATTTATACACAACTACTTCCGAATAATAATAATAATAATAATAATAATAATAATAATAATAATAATAATAATAATAATAATAATAATAATAATAATAATGACAGAAAACGAACGAAAAATGTGGATTATATTAGCACTAATAATAATAATAATAATAATAATAATAATAATAATAATAATAATAATAATAATAATAATAATAATTTAAATGACAGAAAATGAACGAATAAATGTGGATTACATTAGCACAAGCTGTCATTTCATTCGAATACCACAACCTTCATAGCCGCTGTTGCATGCGTCATCAAAATCCACTAATTTTACCGAAGTACTCTGCAGAATTGGCAAGTCCGAATATCAATCTATCTTCAGTAATTCCTTTTACATTTAATCGAGATACCATTCTATCCACAGTGACTGATGATTCCTCTTTTATCAAAACACAAGTGTCATATAATTCCTCACAGCCAATTCGCTAGCATCCGTTGCCATCTAAAGGATGGTTTTCTGAATTCTTTGTCCCGATGACAAAGTAAAAAAAAAAAACAAGTAAAAGATGCGCCGAAGTTTCTTAGGCGCAGTCGAGTTTTTTGTACAGCCGTTACAGCGTATAATCAAGGCCACCGAAAATAGATCTATCTTTTGGTGGTCTCGGTATAATGTTGTATGAGCCACGGCCCATGAAACTTTAATTACTACCCGGTGGTGGCCTATCCTATATAGTTGCTAGAAGGACGATTATGACTAACTTTAGCCTTACATAAAATTAAAACTACTGAGGCTAGAAGGCTGCAATTTGATATGTCTGATGATTGGAGGGAGGATAAATAACACCAATTTCCAGCCCTATATCCTCAGTTTTTTTGGGATCTGAGGGCGGACAGAAAAAGTGAGGGCAGAAAAAAGTGCGGATAGAATAAAGTGCGGACGGACCGACAAAGAAGGCACAATAGTTTTCTTTTACAGAAAACTAAAACGAAAATAGAATGCTGGAGCTTAAGATCAAAGAAATGCTATGGGAAGTTCGTGCATGAGCTTGTGTCGATTGTCTATCATTTTAGTGCATTACAACCACAAAGCTAAAGTAAAATTCTATCTTCGTTTACGAATATTTCGATAAATCTATCACAATGAATGAATCAGCCAGATATGGAAACATTTTATATATATATATATGTATGTATATATATATATATATATATATATATATATATATATATATATATATATATATATATATATAAATAAGTACATATGTATCTGGTAAAAGTGACCAGTAGATAATACTATTATATATATAATATATGTATATTAATATTTCAATATTTTATCTGTAATAGTGCAGGCAGGCCAATCAGAATTCGAATTACTCAAATATTTAACTATGCCTCTATCAGTAACAGTCAGTACTGTTTGCCTGCACCGAAACAGATCGTCGCAACTGTAGGAATTGGGAGTCTGACTCTATATAGTTCCAGATTTATTCCAGTTCATCCCCAGCAACTTCTGATATGGCTTCTATAGGCATCAAATCCCACTCTGTCCATAGATATGGGTGTATCCTTTTCTATACGAATCAAAATTCCATAGTTCCAACCCGTAGCAGCAGGTATGAACTGAGAGCGTTCAAAATAAAGACTATTGGATCCCGCATTTCATCCAAGGCATTCGATTGAAGCTAATTTAAATTGACTTTCCCTTGCTCCTCCCCCTTCTCTCTCTCTCTCTCTCTCTCTCTCTCTCTCTCTCTCTCTCTCTCTCTCTTTTCACCCGACCCACTCGTCGGAGTAAATTAGAAAAGGGATTTGCGCCACCCCTTCGGAAAACCTACAATAACCCTCCTTAATGAAAGGTAAATAATGAACATAAACTGATAGCAGAGTCAACACAACTGCAATAAATTCTGCGTATTCATAAAACGTCCAGTAATGTATATTGCCAGTAAAGAGGGATATTTTTGCATTACTGGGAATAGATATATATATAAATATAAATGTTTATCGTGGATGGCCCGGGGAAAATTACGCGGACGCATCTGGACGCCGAATAAATAAATAAATAATTAAATGAAAAACATATATGTGCATATACATACATACATATATATATATATATATATACATATATATACATACATACATACATACTTATAAAATAACCTAGGCTTTGCATCCTCACTTAATTCGATATTCCATATTTATATAACCACTCCAAAATTACTAGTAATTATTCCCGTCCTAAAATCGGACAAAAATAAGAGAAAATTTATTATATGTAATAAAAAAACAGTTAAATCTTACTTCTTATGGGGCAATGATTTGAAGTTTTTTAACACAAAATTCGGCAGTTTATTGGGGAAACCTGACCTTGTAAGGCTAGAAAACAATTAGCTTATATAAACGATTCGAGGATAAGCATACTGAAAAATGTGAACAACAGAATGAGATTAAAGAAAATACTTTCGTTTATAAAGTATGAATTATTGTGATATTACGGAATGCCCGTTTAGTTGTTTGAAATACATGATACCTGAGTTTTAAAAATCTTCAAAAAGAAACTAATTGATTTGCGCCTTGAAATCATTTTTTTCCTAATTCTCCATCTCCTTTTAATATTTCCAACTAATACAATTCATTTTTTTCATCTTTATACCTTTCTAATGAAACCTTCCTGCCTGATTTTGCATTTAATCTTTTATTTTCTGGGGCTCCGATCACCAATAATATTTCTTCACCTTGTTCCTTGAACAGACATTTATTTCTTTATTACCTTGATGATTTCCATTCCCTATTCATTCAATTAATTATTTCTAAACTTCTTGTGTTCTATGGAGAAGAAAATTAACTCCTTTATATGATAAACAATGTTTCGAGAGAAATGAAAAAAAAATAAAGTATAACAGGTTTCTTAATGGGGTCCTCACTATTTCATGCGTGCATGGTTCTATATGATAAGTCTTTCAAACGTTAAAGTGGACACCTTTATTATTATTATTATTATTATTATTATTATTATTATTATTATTATTATTATTATTATTATTATTATTATTCAAGCAGAGAAGACATTAGTGCGGAAACTTACAAAATAAGCTTTACAGTAATGAATGTGTAAGTGAGAGAAAGCTGAAAACATGAAACACAAAAATATACAACGGAAGAGATAATCAACTGCTAGTTCAATATTGTCAAGAAACTCCAAAGTTTGGCAGTCAAGAGAATGAAAAACCTTTGGTGCCTCAAGACCTTTTCGATGAATATGCTCTGTATATCGGGCGCTCATACACTAAAAGTTCCTTGCTGGAATAATTCTTACGAAAGGTCTTCTGAAGAATACCTGACGACGGATAAATCATAATTAGCTTTGTTTGGAAAGACTAAAATCGCCACCAACGTCTCCAGGTTTCTCTGGGAGTCTAAACTGATCTTTCAATCTGGTCCGCTGGTATAGTGGTTAGTGTCGTGGCATGTCACTCGTATGTCGCGGGTTCGCGTCTCCCCCAGGGCGATGGAAAATCACTGGATTTGTGTCAAGACCAGTCACTGCTGCAGTGTGGGTTCTGCGTTGGGAGGTTGAAGCCAACATTAATTGGAAGCTTGAATTTCAAGTTAATGGCCCCTTTGGTGTGCTTGGTCCATGTGGACAGGTTTCATCCACTAATAATAATAATAATAATAATAATAATAATAATAATAATAATAATAATAATAATAATAATGAATCGCTGAAAATAATATCAAACGTAAGATTCGTTCATTCAAAAAATTTATTTTATGTTACATACAGATTTGCAAATGCATCAGTAATACCATTGGTATTCTAAAACGCCTCTTCCGAGCTGCACCCTTTTGAATTTTTAAGGAGGAAATCTTCATAAAACAATGTGCCCTGGTCACATACCAGTCTGAAGGGTGTGAGATACACCGCAAACTACTATGCCTTTATGTATGACACAAACAAGGGACAAGGATGACGCCCCTGTAAATACACGTATACAACGAGGGACAAGGAAGATGCCCCTGTAAATACACGTATATAACTAAATGCATGCGCGAGCGTACGCACATACACACACACTGAAACATAAACATATATATATATATATATATATATATATATATATATATATATATATATATATATATATATATATATACAAAAGTATATATATTCATTGCACAGCAAAGCGCAAACTCAGATTTAGAAAAACCATTTCGCAGAACAGTTTCCGAGCTAACGAGAAAGAGAGAGAGAGAGAGAGAGAGAGAGAGAGAGAGAGAGAGAGAGAGAGAGAGAGAACGAAAACACAATTAGTTCATTTGTGACACATTTAACTCAGTTAAGGATAATCGATTCATAGAGTTGCCAACGACGTAATTTGGTTGTTTTATTCCTGGCCTTTTCGAGTTACTTTACTTATTCCAGTAGTCACACTATGTCTCTTGTTTCTCCTACTACTACTACTACTACTACTACTACTACTACTACTACTACTACTATTATTATTCAAAGCTGGAGATATATATTATTAATGATCATAGCTTTATTATTCACATTCATATTCTCATTCTTCCCAGATTTTGACCTTGAAAAAAGTCTCCCATTTTCGAGAACTGCATTGAACTTTGACTCAAAATAGAACAGTGGTGGTGAACGAAAGTTCCAATACCCCAATTATATCCGTAAGGTCCCAGGGGACCCCTAATATTTGTCGACTTCAGTTCCATGTTCCTGGATCAGAGGCCTCTCCAGCCATTCAGTCTCTTTCAATTATAATCAATAAAATCATGTAAAAACAAGCAAAAAATGCGGCGAAGTTTCTTTGGCGCAATTGAGTTTTCTGTACAGCCGCTACAGCGTATAAACAAGGCCACGGAAAACAGATCTATCTTTTGGTGGTCTCGGTATAATGCTGTATGAACCGCGGCCCATGAAACTTTAACCACGTCCCGGTGGTGGCCTATCCTTATAAATGCCAGAAGCACGATTATGGCTAACTTTAACCTTAAATAAAATAAAACTATTGAGGCTAGAGAGCCGCAATTTGGTATGTTTGACTATTGGACGGTGGATGATCAACATACCAATTTGTAGCCCTCTAGCCTCAGTAATTTCTAAGATCTGAGGTCGTTCAGAAAAAGGTATTTCAGCCACACAATAGATATCTTCTCTT
>NC_089750.1:8329436-8371936 GCF_040412425.1 Macrobrachium rosenbergii | reverse complement strand
TTCATTTACCACAAAAATGAGAGATATTTCCTTTTATTTTCATTCACCACAAAAATTTGAGATATTTCATTTTAATTTCATTCACCACAAAAATTAGAGATATTTCCTTTTAATTTCATTCACCACAAAAATTTGAGATATTTCATTTTAATTTCATTCGCCATCAAAGTAGAGATATTTCCTTTTAATTTCATTCACCACAAAAATTAGAGATATTTCCTTTTAATTTCATTCACCACAAAAATTAGAGATATTTCCTTTTAATTTCATTCACCACAAAAATTAGAGATATTTCCTTTTAATTTCATTCACCACCAAAGGTAGAGATATTTCCTTTTAATTTCATTCACCACAAAAATTAGAGATATTTCCTTTTAATTTCATTTGCCACCAAAAGCAGAGATATTCCCAGTCACTTAGCAGAATCTGCTCAATGAAATAAAAATGCAACGCAAACCGATTCGAAAGTAGAATTCCTTTAAAATATGGTCGATTCTTCTTTGGGACCAGATCATCAATTCAAGTTTGACACTCGAGGAAAGTCGAGAGCGAGTATTTTGAAAAGACTCCACAAATAAAAGACAGAAGAGAGGATAACAGAAAAGATAAGAAAGGTTCCTTTCATTCCCCACACAAGTGGAATCTCGTTCAAAGCCAGAATTAACCACATTACTTAAGAAAGAAGCGCACGTATGTTTGAGGCGAGACTTTCCGCAAGAAATAAAAAATTTTAAAAACCAGAAAAACTACAAAAGAAGGGGAGACAAACCGGCCCTTTAATCCCCATATACATTATGTAACCCAGGTCTTCGTGTCTAAACGGAGAGACGGAAAGGGCGAAAATGCTGAAGTTGGGGGAACGCCTTCCAATTGTCGGAATGAAATGTTGCCGAGTCCTTTTCCTTCGCTAACTACAAACGCCGCAGGAAATGGTTTATTGCCTTCGTTGGGAGCTGAAGAGAACCCCCTTGGGTTGACGGGTTGGTCGGGATTTAATAGGGAGAGCCGATCTAAGGACTCCCCAAGAAAAGCACAGCTAATTGAGGCATATTTCCGGGAGTCGGAACAACTGAGAAATTTTATGTTAAGGAAATATATCTATGGTAAAGTAGAGCGTATTTAGACATAATGATAAAAAATATTAAATTATTTCCCTCACCTTATTGTTAACTGCGACATATTTGAAGAAAAGGAAGGTCGCAAGGTGTGGGAAGAATTATAAACATAATAGTAATTTCATTAAAAAATGAGACATCTAAGCAAATTAATATAAAATAATCACTGGTATAAGATCTGATGCTAACCGCGACATTCTGTATGCCAGTAAAACAAATTAAGGCAAAATAAAGCAAAAAAAAAAAGGAAAGTTAATAGTAAAAAGATATGGCGTAAAACGAATGAAACAACTACCTCTACCTAGTCAAATCCTTTATGTTAACCGAGACATATTTCAGGGATTACGAACGGCACACACACACACACACACACACACACACACACACACACACACACACACTGAAAATAAAAGTGAGGGAAAGACCCGCACCCAATTTAAACTTTTCCTATAGTTGCTGTAGCATACATTAGCAGCCCTTAATGCCCGGAGTTCATCCGGCGACTCCGGAATGAACTATTACTCAGAACGGAAAAAGTTGGGGAAAACTAAAGTTTTTTCATAATCAAATGGCCGAATTATACAAGATTCTAAAGGGGAGTGGAATAGCCAGTACAAGACTCGAACTTCTGAATCTTTACGTTTATGTAAATTTCTTCTTTTTGGAAAATGGAGCGAATCTAAGATTTGTTGAGTTTGATTCGAGTTTTGAGAAAGAAAAAGGTCAAATAATATAGATGCATGGCCATAAAGTTTTTAATTAATGTAGATATTCCACAATAAAATGGTGTTACTTGAGTTCCCAATGTAAAATCACGTTACTTCACGCTGATTCAGTTTATTTTGAATAGTTACTATAGACAATATGTTAAATTTGAAAAAACTCATTAGAAAACAGGTCGTTAAACTAATTTTGGCTGAACGGGTGAAAATTTCTATTCGCACAATTTTTACTTTCTCGAAATGTTTTCAATGAATATTTCTCTATCGTAAGGAACATTCGATCGCAAAATTAAACTATATGTTAACTATTCAATCTTTTTTTTTTAATACGTCTTGTCTTTTTCCTAATACACAACTGATTAGGGTTATCTAAGTGCTTGTTCCTGACGCGCATCATTCACTTAGAACAACTTATCCGCAACTTAATTACGTATGTTAAGCGCTTAATTTGTGCATTTGTTTATCAGTTAATTACGTATGTTAAGTGTTTAATTCGTGCGTTTGTTTATCAGTTACTTCTATGCTTCACTTATCCTAACTACATCTTAAACGCCGTCATGCCTACATACGTCACCTCTAAAATATACTACTGGAGCACTTCTTTCGCTGAGGGACCCTTAATGAAAAATGACAAATACAAAACGGAAATAAAACTATAAGAATGAAGCAACCACCGTAACTACGTACTCGGGCTAATTAGGGGGGAAAGTAAGGTAGTTGGAGGCGGGTAACGATGCCATAACCAGAACAAGAACTGTCCGGATACGCTGATGTGCGTGATATTAGGGAGGGCGGCTGCGAGCTGTCTGCGGTCGTAAACCTGGTGCTTACCGAGTTAGTAGTAGTTCGTGCCAAAGTGCCCAGAGCCAGTTGCATGCGGTTTTCCTTTAATTATCCGACGCGTGATAAACTGATATATTTAGTTTTAAGGTATCCCTTTAGTCTTGAGGTGTCAACGGTGTGTGTTTATGTATGTATACAAAACCATACATACATACAATTTTTAACTTGTTCCATGTTATTGCTGATGTGTATCTGCTTATGTATACGCATACATACATACATACATACATACATACATACATACATACATACATACAGACATCAGCAATAACATGAAACAAGTTAAAAAATCGCCGAAGTTTCTTCGGCGCAATCGAGTTTTCTGTTTAGCGTATAATGCTGTATGCAACTCTCAGCCACGGTCCGGTGGTGGCCTGTGTTGTTGGCACCTATAGCGGTGCTAGACGCACGATCGTGGCTAACTTTAACCTTAAATAAAATAAAAACTACTGAGGTTACAGGACTGCAATTTGCTATGTTTGATGACTGGAGGGTGGTTGATTAACATATCAATTTGTAGCCTTCTAGCCTCAGTAGTTTTTAAGATCTGAGGGCGGACAGAAAAGTGCGGACGGACAGACAAAGCCGGCACAGTAGTTTTCTTTTACAGAAGACTAAAAATGGCTACATTAAAAATAAATATACCTTTATATCTCGTGTCGGATAATTAAAGGAACACTCAGGCAATACACAGACATATATCAAACAGTTTTGTCACTAACACACAGTGAGTTTTTATACTCTCAAAAATAAAGTTTCAAACATTCACCATATCAAATATCGAATCCACTGTACTTGGAGTAGGATACCATACATCCACTGTACTTGGAGTACACCCAACAGGAATTATATAAGATAAATACACCTCTCCTGACCAGAATTCAAAACCATGTCAATTCTGTATGATACAGACGTCATATCCCACTAAGGTATTAAGAGAGATGTGCGTTTATTTCGACTGATTTACATACTTCTGTCAGATTCCACCGTGGCAGGTAAGTCCTAAATTATCACGTGGTTGTTCAGTGTTATATATATATATATATATATATATATATATATATATATATATATATATATATATATATATATATATATATATATATATATATATATATATATACATACACACACACATATATATATGTACATATATATATCTCCCGCCCAAAAAACCCTTGCGTCTCTCCGCATCGAATGAAAATTGTTAAAGCCATAAAGATGCTGTTCCTTCCAACACACACACACACACACAATAAGAAAACAGCTCCATCGCTGGAAGCTAGGAAAGACGACGACTCTGGGAAGACAAACATACCTCTGTTAACTCGACTACAGTATATTTCCTGTCTTTTCTTATTTACGGTTCTTTTTTTTCTTTTAAGGCTCCTGTATACCTCTTTTTCTTTTTTGTGTTGCTTCATTTTTGTGTTTTTAATTATATTACCTTATGCACTTTTGGATTAGAATAGAACGTAAAATTATAGGCCAGACGCCAAGCGCTGGGACCTATGAGGTTATTCAGTACTGAATTGGGAAATTGAGAGTGAATGAGGATTGAAAGGTTTAACAGCAGGAAAACCTCGCAGTTGCACTATGAAACAATTGTTAGAATAAGGTAGAAAGTAATTTGGAAAAAAGAGAATATGAACGGAGGTACAGCAAAAGGAATGAAAGGGGTTGCAGCTAGGGGCCGAAGGGACGCTGCAAAGAACATTTGGTAATGCCTACAGTGCACCGCGTGAGGAGCACTGACGGCACCATCCCTCCTTTCTTAAGGACAATACTTGATCTAAACGAAAATTGATTTATCGAGATCTTTATCTTTTATTAATAAGAATCAAGAGACAGGTGACATAACCAAGAATGGCAAACTATCAGAACACTTATCAGAAAACAGATTTTCTTGCATAGACTCAGACATCATATGCAGAGTATAGGAAGTTAACATTTTGCCTACTGGCTAAATTATTCTTATTAAATTCATTTTTCTTTGTAATAATGCCAGATATATGTATTTCGTATCTTATGTGGTATATTGTAACATCTGCATAATTAACATTTATGTATACATGAACATAAATGTTTTAATATATATATAATATATATACATATATATGTATATATATACATATATATACAGTATATATACATACATACATTTATATATATATATATATATATATATATATATATATATATATATATATATATATATATATATATATATATACACATATGCATGGGTGCGCATTACACAAGACTATTTAGTTATTTCCCATTAGTATTTAAAGCTATCTGTCTCAATTCTCCAGGCTCTTGTAAAGTCTGAGATATCTGTAACGTTGGTATTTAGTAACCTATCTCACGTTGTTAGTGACCAGTATATATTGACAGCTCATTATATTACTCTTTATTCATAACTTTATTATAATTATAATAATTTGCCTTGTTTATTGTATTCCTATTTAATTCTAGCTGTATGCTTTTTGGTCATGCTAATGTGTGTAATGTTTCATTTTTTCCCTTTCAATATTTTAATTTTTTAATTTATTTAACGATTTTATTCTGCTTCAGTAAGTCTAAATTCTAATTTAAATTACTTTTAATTCTCATTTCCACCTGACCAATGAAATTTAAATACAACATTTTAACTTTTTGTGTCTGAATAGACCTGAAAGAATGCGGTGCTTGTCTTCTAACTCATCCGAAGAGTTAGTACCGTCTTGGGCTTAAAGCAAATTTACATAAATTTTCTTGACAAGTAAAATTTTTTGCTTGTATGAGTTATGCATGTCAAGTACGAACGTAATTCTTTTGTTCTTTTTTGAGGGAGCCTTTTTTTAAGGATAGTTTTTACGTTTACGATATACATTGCAACAGATACTAAATACAAAGAAAACGGGGTTTTGATCTAATTATAGCATTTCTGCGACACATAGCTAGATAATAATAATAATAATAATAATAATAATAATAATAATAATAATAATAATAATAATAATAATAATATATTATTATTATTATTATTATTATTATTATTATTATTATATTATTATTATTATTATGGTAACAGTGCCTCTTTCAAGCAAGTAATATTGAAAGAAATTGCCGTAGTCTTCTCTATTTTCCTTAGTAAGTCAAATATGGTGAGCGTAGTCCGTAGAATTATTTACACATAAGAATAAATATATGTCGATTCTGGTTACAAGTCAAAATCTTGAAGTGGCTAGCATCATCAGTCTACTCCGACCCACTGCCGCGATCATACTCGGATGAATCCGGGAGAAACGTTGGCCACTTCAAGATTTTGACTTGTAACCAGAATCGACATATATTTATCCTTATGTGTGCATAATTCTACGTACTATTCTCACCATATTTGACTTACTTATCCCTGTAATTTAACTCCTACTGATGAATCATATTGGCGCGTTACTCGCCAGTTGTAGTAACAGAGAGGAAACTGTTATAAGGAAAATAGAGAAGACTCAATATAAGATCAATGTAGCTGATGCAGTAATTTCTTATTATTATTATTATTATTATTATTATTATTATTATTATTATTATTATTATTATTATTATTATTATTATTATTATTATTACTTTACAAGATCTTAAGGGAAGGTAGCTTCTCTCCTTCTTACTCCTTGCTTGAGAGAGAGAGAGAGAGAGAGAGAGAGAGAGAGAGAGAGAGAGAGAGAGAGAGAGAGAGAGAGAGAGAGAGAGAGAGAGGGGAGGAAAACGCCGTCTGCCGAAGACCAAACACTTGATAAGAGACTCAGATTCAAGCGATTGTTATTATTTTTAATCCAAAAATCGAGGGCGACGACGATGGCTGGGTTCTCAGAGCATAAAGCTGTTGTCCTAGGATGAAAGCCAAGAAGGCGCGGGGGAAAATAATGGGCCTTCACTGCGACTTTAAAAAGCCGATACGGATATAACAAATGAAATCGAGGGACGCCCCGGGAGCTTAATCTTAAGTCCCGCCGATTTCTGTTTTCTTTTCGGATGCTTAGAAACTTTTTTTTTTTTTTTTTTTTATTTTTAACTGCTATTCTTTCCGGAATGATAAAAATAAATCTGTTCTTTTTATGGCCATTATGTTACACTGACAGAAGCTCGGCATCATTTCCATGTGGTTACTAATTATAAATCCGGGAATTATGTCATGTGCATAAAAAAATTATCTTAACTTTTGCCATTTGCTCATAAAAGCATCTATCTCAATAGAAACTAATGTGATTGACGACTTAGATAGTAGAAACAGGATAGTAGAAATATATATATATATATATATATATATATATATATATATATATATATATATATATATATATATATATATATATATATATATATATATATATATATATTTATATTTATATATATATATATATATATATATATATATATATATATATATATATATATATATATATATATATATATATATATATATATATATATATATATATATATATATATATATATATATATATATTATTTGTGTGGGTCGATGGTGCGCTTGTAATCTGACAAAAGCTAAACCTCCATTTTCCGCATGATTTATTTAATTCCTTGTCTTAAGAAACTGCAGCGACAGACAATGCGGATATAAGAAATATGTAACATTCAGACTTTAACATTTTTGAGATCTGCCTAATTTTCAGTTTTGTAATTGATTTTTCATATTTTCGTTTAACACATTGATGGTCTCAAACGACAACAATTCGATTAAGAAATGGATATAATAATAACATGAAGTTTCGAGTTTTAAATCCTACTGGCCATTTTTTATGGCTAAAATGAAAACTAATTAGTTCGTACAGTATGTAATAACACACACACACACAAAAACACACACACACACACACACACACACACATATATATATATATATATATATATATATATATATATATATATATATATATATATATATATATATATATATATATATATATATATATACATATATATATATATATATATATATATATATATATATATATATATGTATATATATATATATATATATATATATATATATATATATATATATATATATATATATATATATATATATATATATGAAGGCAAATGCCACGGAGGAAAGTGAAACGACGGAGTGGTGCTAGGCCTTTCGCCTTATTGTCCTTTACTTAGCAGACTGACAGAAATGTAAAAGTATGTTTACAAAGAAAGCTCGTATAAATGACAGATGGGGATTATAAAGGAAAATATATAAATGGAACCCAGCACAGCTGAAGAATTAGTAGACCTGCCAAACAAGGGTATATATTTGAGAGGCTTTACAAAAGATTAGGCCCTACAGCTCGGAAGCAGGGAAAACTCAATTAAATGATTATACAAGGAAAGAGACTGACCACAAAACAATTACCGAGGAAAGAATAAGCTGATTACATATGTCATGCAAGTACAGTTCAATAATTCTCCTTTGGTAAACAGTAAAAATTTTTGCAAAGTCAACATTTTCACAAAAACATATATCAAATATACGAATACATAGAAAATATATATAAGGTAACTAATCAGTAATTAATTCAGTGATTTTATCTTTAAGGTCATTCTTGAACATTTTACTAATACACGGGTCTAAATAATACATGCCAGGGCTAAGGTTAAAATTACAACTGGAAGTAAGCTGTACAATAGCAGACTCTAAAAGATATCGTGGAGAGACATCTTTCGATTTGGCAATCACTGAACTTTCAGTCCAGTTTATCCTGTGAGAGTTTACACTTAAATGAATGAATATTGCATTGGATGTTTGCCCAGTTTTGACAGAATACTATGCTATTTAATTAGTACTTCTAAATCTTTACTGGGTTGGCCAACATAAAAAGAAGGGCAGTTCAAAAATGGAATTTTATATATGTTGTTGCTTTCCTCAGAGCTATTTTTTAATAATATTCCTTTTGTTGTGTTATTACAGGAAAAAGCCAGGTTGACATTAAAAGATTTTAACAATGATTTTCTGGTTTCAAAACCACTAAAATAATGCAAGTTAAGAATGTTCTTAGGGGTTTCTTTCTCCATGTTACTTTCACTATAAAACTTTTTTGGGGCTTTATTATAGCAAATATATAGTATATGTGAAGGATAACATAAATAAGAAAAAATACATAAGAAAAATATAGGATATATATATATATATATATATATATATATATATATATATATATATATATATATATATATATATATATATATATATATATATATATATATATATATATTCCCAAGTTCAAACAGATGCTTTAGAGATGAGAATGCTAGCCACAACCCCATTCCACCACAACCAAGGACCTAATGTCTAATTCGTCACAAAAGTCAACAGCTGTATAATACATTTCTCGGGAAACAGATTTCTCGCAATCCCGCCCAAACCACCATCTTAGATAGATATCAAGTCCCACTGGTGAGGCGAGGCTGTAACCGCTGGACTACCAAGCCAATATATCTGTCGATTTAACGGCAATCATCAAACTAAGCAACATTACAGTAATTTTAATCTTTTCCTTAGAAAGTTTCCTTTTGAAATTAAGAACAGTTATAGGAAATTAGGAAAATAATGCCACAAAGTCAAAAGGTTTCAATTTCGGCCAAACACCAAAGGTGAATAAAATCTTTTATTTCGTTGATTAAAAAAAAAGAGACACATTTCGAAGCTTCATTTTTAAATCGGGAATTATATCTACTGAAAAGAAAGCGAAATTGAAGGATGAATAATATAATCATTCAATTAATGTCACAACAATTGTGTTAGAGGTATTAAGTGATTTTCGTGAGAAAAGAGAAAGATAAGAAAAAGGAAGTTTCCGTGGCCCACCCACCGTTGGGAAGGGTAGGCCTTACTTAAACAGGGTTTACATTATGTTTATTGATTGAAGAGGTTGCCTAGCGTCAAACTACAAAGGTCACAGACCCTAAGCGGCGTCAGAGAGCATTTTGCTCACTGACGCCTGCAGTTTAGGAGCGTTTCCAAGTAATATTGTATAATATAATTAACCATCACAACTTAAATTAAAATAATTAAAAATATTCGGAAGAAGCACGATGCTAACATGAGTACTTATTTGGATATTTTTTAATAACTCGGATAAGAGAATATTATTCTAAAATTTATGAGAAAATGTTTACTATTGATATTTTCACTACTTATAATAGAAAGATATGCTATTTATGCTTTAAATAAAAGTTAACATCCCTTTAATACTATACTAATTGATTTATAAATGAATATTTAAGGGCTCATTCAATCCATTCGTTTTCATGATAGGTGATCTGGCGTTGTCACCTATTGCCGTTGATGATTCTCAGAATCGCAAAGCTACATTTCCATTCGCTGTTCTCATTGACGCCAACATTTCACGTTTCAGTGGACCGTGTGCAACACTGCACGCTTGAGCAACGGTTGGCGAGCTAACAGAATCAAAGCAAATCTATTTGAGGCGCGAATGAAACAGAAGTTGTTGGGGAAACGGGGGTAAATGGTGTCGGTTTGGCGCAGCCTATATTGGTCTTAATGAGAGGCTGTTTAACTTCTTTCTCTCACCCTCTCCCCTTTTGCGTCTCTCACTGTGTGACTCTCTCATTTCTAAGTCTGTTTGTTTTTTCTCACCTTATATTCATAGCGCCATGCACGCATCTTACCTGTGAAGTAAAAAAAAAAAAAAAAAGCACCCGTAATTTTTATGCTCGCTTGAGTCAACCGTTGCATTGCAAATGAAAGACAAAGTTTGCAAAGAAGATGAAAAATCAACGATTCTGTGATGCAGGAATTATGGCTCTTGCAAGACGCTACTTCCGGTTCAATGAGCCAACGGAGGTGTTAAAGGTTTGTTTGCCAGTTTTCCTGTCTCGTTTATTCTTCAGAGAGAGAGAGAGAGAGAGAGAGAGAGAGAGAGAGAGAGAGAGAGAGAGAGAGAGAGAGAGAGAGAGAGAGAGAGATGTGTTACAAGTGATGTTCAGATGTAAAGATTTGAGACTGAGCTAAAAAGGAGACGAGTGAGAGAGAGTAATGTCTGACCCAGGAAAATGGCTCTCAGCCATGAAAAATACAAGTGTTTATATATATATATATATATATATATATATATATATATATATATATATATATATATATATATATATATATATATATATACGAGGGTAAGTCAAAAAGTTCCAGGAAAAATTGTTGAATGATGTATTTACACAGGAATGAAACAACCCAAATACTTGGTAAACAATTATCTGTGATGTAGTGATCCATATAGACTTGTTACCTCAGTCATCCTCTTGCTACCGTGGTGTTAACATCTGCTTCAGAAAAGTAACTTCTTGAACCCATGGAAAATAAAAATTTTTGAGATGAGAGCTAACATCAAGTTCCTGACCAAGCTTGATTGGAAACCAGGAAAAATTATTGAAGCTTTGCAACAAGTTTATGGAGATTCTTCTCCATCTAAATCAGTTGTTTATGATTGATAAAGCGATTTAAGGATGGTCGGGAGGACCTCAAAGACAACCCAAGAGAGGGAAGACCATCGACTGCAAAAATGAAAGAATTGTGGCTTTGGTGCAGAATCTAGTGGATGAAGATCGTCGGATTACTATCGATATGATAGCTAATGAAACTGGGATCTCCCATGGTTCCGCATTTTCAATTTTAAATGCAAATCTTGGTTTGAGTAAACTTTCAGCACGTTGGGTCCCAAAAGCGTTGCGCGAAGACCAACTGCATCAAAGAGCTGAACTTTCTCTTGCAGTTTTAACGAAGATTGAATCAAATGAATCAGTTTTTTGACCGGATTGTTACCGGATTGGGACTCCAAAGGAGTGATTTTGATTGATTTCCTTGAAGGACAAAAAACAATCACCGAGAACTACTACAAAGGTGTTTTGCAAAAACTGAAGACTGCATTGGCTAAAAAACGTCGAGGAAAGTTGCACCGCAGAATTTTGTTCCATCATGATAACGCTCCAGCACATTCATCAAGGGTTGCAAGAGAAGTCCTACGGAAATTAGGTGGGAAACTCTTCCACATCCTCCTTATAGTCCTGATCTTGCTCCTTCAGATTTTTTTCCTGTTCCCAAAACTCAAGGAACACTTAAGAGGAGTCCAGTTTGAATCTTTGGATGCTGCTAAACATGCAGTTTCAACATGGTTTAATAGAAAGGCCCCAAATTTCTACAAAGAAGGGTTGCAGAGGTGGAAACAGCGCCTTGAAAAGTGTATAGAGTTAGATGGTAGATATGTAGAAAAATGATGTTTGAATTTCCTTAAATAAAGAGTATATTGAATTTTTCCTGGAACTTTTTGACTTACCCTCGTATATATATATTTGTGAAAATGTTCACTTAGCAAAAACTTTTATTGTTCACCAAAAGGAGAATTATTAAATTGTACTTATGTAACATGTAGTCAGCTTATTTTATCCATGGTCATTCTTTGGTGCTCAGTCTCTTTCCCTTTCCTTGGTTCCGAGCTGTAGGGCATAATCTTCAGTAAAACCTCTTAACTATTTACCCCTGTTTTGGTACGTCTACTAATTCTCCAGCTGTGTTGGATTCCAGGTACATATTATCCTTTATAATCCCCATCTGTCATTTATACGAGCTTCCTTTGTAAACTTATTTTCGTACTTCTATCAGTCTGCTCTGTAAAGGACAGTAAGTCAAAAGGCCTACCACTTTCCTTCGAGGCATTTGCCTTTATTTATATATTCATCACGTTCCATATTTTCGTGATTCAGTTATACATACATACATACATGCATATATATATATATATATATATATATATATATATATATATATATATATATATATATATATATATATATATATATATATATATATATATATATAATATATATATCTATATATATAAAAGAATATCTTTGAGTGAGTTCGTCTCTGCATTCCCGTGGATAAAACTGATTCCTAACTTACTAGTAGGCGTCTCATTCCACACCCGTACTAAAATAAACGACAAATGAAGCACCAAAATTATGTGCAATAATATTGACTCTGAGTGCAGATGCCGTTAGTCAGCCTATTTTACAGGTTAAATGGAAAAGACGTTTTAGCCTTCAAACTGATTAGCGTAACCGTTATAAATCAAAAGATTAAAACATTATTTCAAGTTCAAAAGAACTGATGGCATTAATGAATGTTAAGTTTCAATTGGTGAAGATAAAGGTGCGATTTTATAAGCTTGAAGGATTAGGAATTTCACTGCCAAAAATCTTGTTTTTCTTATAGAAACGAAATACATCGGCGTTTCTTTAAAATACTGGTCATAGCATGCAAACTGATAAAAGAAAAATAAAAGGTTTCTCATCATTTCTGTAATGATACACAAAAGCAAGAAAATCTTTTGACATACTTCCATTTGTTTCCTATTAAAGAGATTGACTATCTACATTATCCATCTGTATACACCATGACCAAAGCAAAATAAAAGCAAAAACAAAAACCTGCATTCTATTTTATATCTTCCCCAAATTCATTCACAAAACCTCTCATATTGGACACACGGCGAAGAATACGAACCTCCTTCCAAGGACTTGAATCAAGGAGAGAGAGAGAGAGAGAGAGAGAGAGAGAGAGAGAGAGAGAGAGAGAGAGAGAGAGAGAGAGAATGCCCCGATCGAGACAGAAAGTGCAAAACCTTGTACACCTTCAACTCACCATTAATTCCAGCGCACTAGAAGAGGTAATTGTTAGTCAACGGATCCCCAGGAGTGCCCATAGGCTTTCCTTCCTTCCTTCCTCCTTCTTCACTCAAAGATAAATGGCGCTTCTTATAAGATGGTCTTGAAATAAACGAGGCTCGTTAAAAGTTTTTAATTAGGGTGCCCAAGTCACTGATATTTTCCCTTTCAATGCTGCAGACGCCGAGGAAAGGGATGATGCCCAAAACATACCCAATTGCTGGGGATATGAACGCGTTAATGGATTTTAACCCTTCAGTGTGGAATTTAACGATTCTTGTAAAGAGGAAGGCTATAAGATTCAGGAAACACTGATGTAGGTAGACAATTCCACATCCCATTTGATAAAACATCACCGATAAAATGAAATGACATATGTAAGGGTATTTATAATTATTAATAAAGAGAAAGAAACGAGAGAAGATGCCGATATAACATAATTTAACCAATTTCTTTAATTTTGCGTTATTTCTTTACTTGTTTTTTTACTATTGGAACTCGGGGAAATTCCCACTTTAAACTGTGATTCCTATAAATGATTTTGATAAAAAAACGATAAAACGCTACATAAATCTTCACATAATACGATTAATATCCATAGAAAAAAAATTTCTTAACGCCACACAAAAATTCCAAATGGGTTACGCAAGTCCTACCGAAGGTTCGTGCAATAAGAATAATATTGAAATTAATAGTAATACACCAAGAGAATGCAAACAAGGAGAAACCTTATAGGAGGAGAGCAGGGCTGGAAACAATAAATCTTTCGTTCAGCACTGAATATATAACCAGTCCCGTTTGGAAGCCATAAAAATAACAGATAGATTCCCTATGGCTGTGTGAGCCCCCGCCATCCATTGTTAGAACTGAATCAATTGGTTCAATCGCCTTTAAAATAAATTACAAAGAATAAGGAACACATAAATCTATCACTGAGTGAAACCTTTTGGACCACCGTTTCTACACAAACATAAATAATGAACCTCCCTTTACGATGCCTCAATAAATTCTCTTCATAACATGCTCAGCATAAAACTGCTTCATACGCTCGTCTACATTTATCCTTTCTATACAACTTTGCGTAGATACTATATATATAATCCTTCCCTATAACATCCATTGTCCGTACTGTCTCCGTGAGACACCCTATACATATTCTCTCTGGGGAAGTTTTAGACAGGAATTCCTGCAACGTCAATTAAATATTTCCTCTTTACAGTCAACAACAAACGTCAACTTCCTCTGTTTGCATTCGATTTTGCGTACTTGTTTAATCTACAAATTTCTATTTGTTGTGGATTTTAAGCGCCACAATTTTTCTTATTCAACCCAGAATTATTTTCTTATCTTTGCAAGTTAGTTTACCATGCGTTTGTTACGTATGAATAATCATTATTATTATTATTATTATTATTATTATTATTATTATTATTATTATTATTATTATTATTATTATTATTATTGTTGTTGTTGTTGCTAACAGATTCACAATTTCGTGAAAAACAATCTGAGTAATAAAAATCCACAATTATGTAGTAAATATATTACTATGTAAAATGAACCAAAGACTTTCGAACACCTGAACGGTGTTCCTCATCGGTGTTAACGTTAACACTAATGAGGAACACCGTTCAGGTTTTCGAAAGTCCTTGTTCATTTTACATATAGTAATATATTTACTATATAATTGTGATTTTTATTACTCATATTATTATTATTATTATTATTATTATTATTATTATTATTATTATTATTATTATTATTATTATTATTATTATTATTATTTATTTAATGAGGAAGGGACAGTGGTTTACGCAGAGAGAGAGAGAGAGAGAGAGAGAGAGAGAGAGAGAGAGAGAGAGAGAGAGGTGGAGAGTGAGGGGGGCGTCCACAGTTTCAATTCCTCGTAAATATATATTTGTCTAATCTAAGCATTGCAGTTTGTACTATAGATTATATGAAAAAATTACGATCACATGAATGGGGGAGAATAAAGAGAAATGACAATTAATGATTCAAAACAACGTTGATGGGAGTGATTTATAGACGAAAGAAAATGGCGAAAACATTAGTTTGCTGATAGTGAAATGACAAACAAATGGTGACACATCGCTACAAACTCAATACTCCGTTCCCTTAAATCACGGCGCGGTCCTTGAAACGTCCATGGCGTTATTTATGGCATCTCTGGTTTGGTAGTATTCGGCCAATAAATCAAAAAGCTTTTAAAAGGCGACGCGTGTAATGAAAATGAGTCTAAAAAATTACATTATTAATCATGAAACTTTTTTCCGATAAAAAAAAAATCATTTGCTAGAAATTACGTCAATGTTAAAAAATCAGTTTCACGTTTTCCGCAAAACCATTACCCCGCTGACAACATTTTCCTAGTAAATTTCATGAAACGTTTTACTAAAATTTTCCTTTTCCAGATTACCAATATAACTCGCAGATCCGAAGCAGAATTTTAAATCACGAGTTTAGCCTGACTTGTGAATTTCGAGAAGATAAGGTCTAATGTGATAACTACCAAAGGGTCAGCTAGTTTAAATGATACCTTATTCTCTAACATAAATTTATATATGACCATACAGAAATCGCATATGTGAGTTATTGACATAAATTTGTTCTTGGAAAGTAAGAAGCCGAGAAACATTAAGGGTAAACACATCTTAGTTCATGCAGAAACTGAATAAAAAATGAACATATGAGATGACGATTGATGGCTTTTAGTCATGAATCTGGCTTGACCCAAACGTTAAAAAATAAACCTTCCTTAAAGGTCTTTCGAGTGCCAGCTAGCCCACGAATACTCTTCTTCATAAAATCATATGTTCATTTTTTATTCAGTTTCTGCATGAACTAAGATGTGTTTACCCTTAATGTTTCTCGGCTTTTTACTTCCCACGAACAAATTTATATTAATGACTCACATACATATGTGTCTAGGGTACATGCGATTTCTGTATGGTCATATAAAAATTGCATACGCCTACGTCCACGTGCGGTAGAGAAAAACTCTGGACTTGGAACATCGCGGAGAAAAATAATAAGAGAATGGGGTGAAAAGAAGAATAAATGACGTTTGGGACATACGAGCACAACGAAATCAAAGCCGAACCTGCCTCCTCTCGCGCACAAACAGTATATGAACTGGGTCATAAGAGAGGCCATCATACTGACACAAAAGTCCCTTTTCAAACAGAGCCCGCACCTCACAATTGAAGAGTCTATATTACCCAGCGACAAAATTCAAGGGCAATATTATGCAACTTCGAGAGAGAGACGCCGTCCAACTGAAGCCCAGGTGAATCAAAAGCGATGACGCTCGTTGGAAATAAATTCTACGGAATTTTACGACAAAGAGCAAGTTTCGTAACGTCCTCGGGCAACGATAAAAAATACGAAATTCTAATTTAAACTTTCCGAGGGAAACTTTTTCAAATAGTGCCAATTAACTTTAAATATGCGTTTTTCATGGCCTAAAAGGCAAGCGGGTGAATCACCGCTTGATATCAGAGAGAGAGAGAGAGAGAGAGAGAGAGAGAGAGAGAATTACAAGTGTTAAGTAAAAAGTATAGTTACTTCCATGAATAAGCAAACTATAATTCATGCTCTAGTTGTTCTTGGCCTTCACAAAACAACATAATACCTTACTATGTATCAAAGGAAAGTAGTAAGTATGAAAAATCATTTTCCTATTAAAATAAAATGTGTCCCTTCTTTATATGAAACCCACAGAAACTGCCACACTTGTGGTAGTGGAATTACCTTAGGTGTAAAAGAACATTAAAAATATACGAGTACACATACATATTAATGCAGGTATTATATCTCGCATAAATTTGGATCACAATACAAATGATCTATTTAAGATTCCCGATCCACCGGCCACAATTCGCCGGGCTGTGTAGTACCACTGTCGGCTGAAGCCAAAAAAAAGGGTATGGGGCTAGCAACCTCATCCATAAAGACTTGCTGAATGTTCTTCCTTTCTATCATCACTCATTCTAAATGGGAAAAAGGCATTTGGAGACTTTTTTCTAAAATTCAGTCGTTTCCCCCTAACAAGGAGTGGCTTTCATGAAGAGAAAGGTGAATGAGCAGAGCCTCACTCACACTTAAACTGTTGGAATGGAATGGAAAGTAGAATTTAGGCCAAAGGCCAAGCACTGGGACCTACGAGGCCATTTCAGAGCTGAAAGGGAAACTGAGAGTAGAAAGGCTTGAAAGGTGTAACAAGAGGAAAACCTCGCAGCTGCACTAAGAAACAGAGTTAGGAGAGGGTGGAAAGCAAGAGAATATGGAAGAAAGAGAATATGAATGGAGTACACAAAAGGAATGAAAGGGGTTGCAGCTAGGGGCCGAAGGAACGCTGCAAAGAACCTTAAGCACTGCCTACACTGCACCGCGTGAGGTGCACTGACGGCACTACACCCCTACTGTTGAATCAATGATGAACCATATGTGTAGGAAACTTCCACAATAATTACTACTTCACACACTTACACAGACGACTCACCAGCAGCCCCGCCTTTCCAGTGTCCCTTTCACACCATTTTTTCAAGGTCAGGAGTCAACAAGAGTTACAAAACATGCAAAAGGCTCATTAAAAACAGCGACCCTGACTAGGGATTAAGTTGGGAATAAGAAAACCATTCTCTTTCTATTCTACTTACCAGAAATACTTCACATAAAACTAATCTCTACGGCTTCCACCTTCCTTCTTTCATTTACATTCAGAAACCACATTTCGCTTCCATAGAAGAGAGCTGGTTCAACAGTCTCCTCATACACACTAATCTTATGGAATCAACTTGCAACATTTCTTACCTCAATCAGTCAGTCTCATCTCCTCTCTCAGTCCACCAGGATCCAAAATAGTTGCTCTTAAATACTTACAAAGGTTCAACTACTTCCATTTTCTTACTGTCCATAACAGTATCGACTGCTACATCTTCGAATTACATATCTTTATTGTCATCTTTTGTATGTGTATGTATGTATGTATGTATGTATGTATGTATGTATGTTATATATATATGTGTGTGTATATATATATATTTATAAAATATATATACACAAATTTATTCATATATATACAGTATATATATATACATATGTAATATTTCTATATACACACAAACACACACACATATATATATATATATATATATATATATATATATATATATATATATATATATATATATATATATATATAAACTATGAGACAGAGAGAGTCGAGCGCACATAACTCTTTCCACTGTTTTATTAACACTGCATAACCATATAAAAACAAAACTGAAAATCATACACGATTCTTTACAGACTACCCATTAAGATATTTTCTCGCTGTTTCGAAACTACGCCGTCTGAAACTTTCTTTAAAATGGCGAAAATTGTTTGGAAGTTGTTTTCCAAAGTTGTTTTCCTTAACAGCCTGCCGTAATTAAGACGTTGCAAGGCTTTCCCTACCTCTAAGTCAGAGCCAAAATTATTGGCTATAAAATGGGGAAAATGAGAGAGAGAGAGAGAGAGAGAGAGAGAGAGAGAGAGAGAGAGAGAGAGAGAGAGAGAATTAGATGGTCACGGTAAGATGAACGAGCTACCTGTTATGCAAAAGACCAACATTCTGCTCAAAAGAAAATGTGTTCCGAGGTTTATATCTAAACCATCTTATTTAGTTCTTTGAGCAAGTTGGCAAGATTTATCACTTTTGTTGTAGTTAATCTACCTGGCTTTTAAAACGACGTGATTTATATCTAAAGAGGAATACAGTTGCAGTCATTTTCATGCAATAACGCCCTAAAATGGAAAACTGCAGTATCTGCAAAATTTTTCGAAACTGAGATATGCCTACTGGGCTCGTGAAACACTAGTGTTTTGAATGATTCTTTGCAAATTTAACGGGTGCAGTCTGCAAAATCAGTTTTAGGAAAACTGCAATATCTAAAACAGTTTTGTATTTTTTGCAGATACTGAGTTGGTGCACGTGAGTTGGTTTGCTCAGATAAAGTAAAAGAAATATGCAAAAATAATATAAGACGAAAAAACTTCAAAAGGTTTTTCAAAAGGTAAAGTCGCAGAGCATAGATGTTAATTACCGGGTCCTGATGAAAGAAAAGTCATGGCATCAGGGGGAAAAAAGTGGACCGATAGATAACATGACATTCATGAAAAAAAAGACCCGATAATAGAATTCTGATAACATGGAAGTTCATATAACTTTCAATTAGAAAAGTTATAATAGGATTAAGATTAAAAAAAAAAAAGTCCGCTTGCTGTGAAAATGCATGAAAAAAGTTATTGAATTATGATATCGTGGTCAAAATGTTCAAAAACACAGGTTGGAGCAGTGGTTCTTAACCTAAATGAGTTGGTCCTTCCCTCCACACACCCCTTGCACCTATGAATAAAATTCCCTCTCAGATTTAAAGGAAAATGAAAAAAAAAAGAGAAAGAGAAGGGATGTTTTCATTCTTTTGGGAATAAATTAGTGATACTTGACACAGCTTCTTAGCAATTCTTGTTAAGAGAATAACGAATATAATTAAAGGATGTTTAATAACGAATATAATTAAAGGATGTTTCATTTTTCCCTAGGGCTCGCGCCCCCGCTTGGAAATTGCTGACGCGCCCCTAGGGGTCGCGCCCCCCAGGTTGAGAACCACTGGGTTCGAGACCTTTGAATTTCGTTACAAACATGGATACGTAACAGCAGTTTCACGCTTCCTTAAACAGGAGAGTAGATCGGCCAACTTCAACATTAAGTGATTGATGGATTTCGTCAAGATGTTTTGAGAAGATTATGTCTTCTGCTGGAAGGGGCAAAGGAGCAGGTTGCTTATAAATGTGAGGGGAAAAGATAATAAAAATGTATATATTACATAACAGAGAAATTTCACAGCAAATCTGATTTGCTGAACAAATCCTTGAATAGTCATTTCCGATGTTACAGTAAGTCATTTATATTTAGATATAAAAAAAACACATTTTGTTAACAAACAGTTTTCGTTCAAGACTGCATGCTATCCTCTCTCTCCAATTTGAGAGAGAGAGAGAGAGAGAGAGAGAGAGAGAGAGAGAGAGAGAGAGAGAGAGAGAGAGAGAGAATAATTTTTACAGCTGTATATTTCTGAAAGATTTAGCACATTTTTAGACTCCAATTTTTTTTAAATACAATGGGTTTTGAGAGAGAGAGAGAGAGAGAGAGAGAGAGAGAGAGAGAGAGAGAGAGAGAGAGACTTTAACTTTGTAAAACCCGACTCTTCCGGAGATTCTAAAACTTTCGAAACCTGGCTTCATCCGGAGATTCTAAAAACTTTTCCGACTTGAAGTCAATTAATTCATATAAAAACCTATTAGAAATCGGTCGCAAGATGTTGAAACTGGCCAGAATTAACCCTCACGCTGAGAAAACAAAAATCGAGATAAGTGACCCATTTGCCTGGGTCTTAACTTCATGGCCCTTTATTTTTTTTAATCAAGCTCACAAAACATTTATATTAATCTCTCTCTCTCTCTCTCTCTCTCAAAACCCATCGTATTCCAAAAAATTGGAGTCTACAAATGTGCTAACTTTTCAGAAATATATAGTTGTAAAAACTTTCTTATCTCTCTCTCTCTCTCTCTCTCTCTCTCTCTCTCTCTCTCTCTCTCTCTCTCTCTCTCTCTGTTGTTTTAAAACTCTCTGTTTGTTGTTTTTAAATGACACTCTCTTGAAAAACAGATAAAACTGTGTTATCTACAAATGAGCTAACTTTCTCTCAGAAATACACACTGTGAAAACGATATAACTGGAGTCTACAAATGAGCTAACTCTCAGAAATATACAATGTAAAAAATCTAATTTATCTCTCTCTCTCTCTCTCTCTCTCTCTCTCTCTCTCTCTCTCTCTCTCTCTCTCTCTCTCTCTCTCTCATCAGAGGCTCTTTAAAATTCTATCTCCCAGTGAAACTTCAGAGGCAGTTTTCCAAGAAGCTATAGAGATTTCCAGAGACTGCTCAATTGAAAATCTTCACCAAGTTACCATTTCTTATTGCTTCACTAACTTTCTTCCAGCAGTTATCTAAAGGATAGCTTTAAAACACTGCATCAAATTTCTTCTTTTACCTTTCCCTCGACGATACGTGGAGGGAATTTTTGGGGTGATCTTTTCTCAGTTAAAAAACAGGTAAAAAAAAAGGCCGACGTTTCTTCTGGGCAATGGAATTTTCTGTACAGTCGCTACAGCGTATAATCAAGGCCACCGACAATAGATCTATCTATCGGTGGTCTCGGTATAATGCTGTATGAGCCGCGGCCCATGAAACTTTAACCACGGCCCGGTGGTGGCCTATCCTATACCGTTGCCAGAAGCACGATTATGGCTAACTTTAACCTTAAATAAAATAAAACCTACCTAGGCTAGAGGGTTGCAGTTTGGTATGTTTGATGAATGGAGGGTGGATGATCAACATACTAATTTGCAGCCCTCTAGCCTCGGTAGTTTTTAAGATCTGAGGGCGGACAGAAAAAAGTAAGGACAGAAAAAAGTGCGGACGGAATAAAGTGTGGACGGACAGACAAAGCCGGCACAATAGTTTTCTTTTATAGAAAACTAAAATCGGAATATTTTTCTAAAGCTTCTGCACAGCCCTTCATTACCAACGTGACAAAGCATAGGGGGAATAATTTTAGAATTGGAGCATCTGGAAGAAACCATTTTCATTTGAATGTGTTCAAGCTTAAAGGGTCGTAGCTCTATGGCTGTTATCAGCAAGATTTAAATAAATTTTAGGTAAGAATAGAGGCTACGATTTTAAATGAAAATATCTCATTTAAAGTTTACTCTGAAGGGTACAAACTTTCGACTTACAAATTATCCAGTAATTAAAATGATTCAGAAACGTCTTACAAATCAAGGGTTTAAGTACTTTTTTTTTATTAATAATCAATTACATTTTCAGTATATTTATAAATCTGCAACTCAACTATGCTCGAGCTTGTATTTGAGTAAAATAAAGCAATTAACTTTTGCTACGTAATACGCTCAATCACCATATTGTTTTTACGCCAGTTTGTTCTTTCACCGATTTAAACATCAAATGTTAATTTTCCACTCTCTTCTCTCTATTACACTTTCCCTCCTGAACCCATTTTGTCTCATTCTCCACTTATAAATTAATCTTTTTTTTTTTATTATACCAGCAGGTAAATGTTGAATTTCGTCATATCTCCTTTTCGTGAAATTAAGACCTATTAAGAAATGCACTTTCGCAAAGTTTATATTCAGTATCCAGGAAGAACGGGATAGTTGGGATTTTACCAACAATTTTGTTGCATTTCAGCTTGAAATAATAATAATAATAATAATAATAATAATAATAATAATAATAATAACCACACGGCAAGCGAATGTCCGGCGCTTGCACAGAACCAGTACAAAAAGAAGCATGATTCACTAGCAAAAGCCCTCCACTGGAGCCTGTGCAGGAAACACCAGCTAGCTTGCAGTAATAAGTGGTACGAACACCAACCTGAGGGACTGATAGAAAACGCTCAGGCAAAGATCCTCTGGGACTATGGTATCAGAACAGATAGGGTGATACGTGCCAACAGACCAGACTTGACACTGATAGACAAAATAAAGAATAAAGTATGACTCATTGATGTCGCAGTACCATGGGACACCAGAGTAGATGAGAAAGAAAGAACAAATGGGTAAGTAATCGACCTGAAAATAGAAATACGAAGGATATGCCACAGGAAATTGCATCCAAAACCATAGGAACGATCCCAAGATCCCTGAAAAGGAATCTGGAAAAACTAGATGCCGAAGTAGCTCCAGGACTCATGCAGAAGAGCGTTCTATTAGAAACAGCGCACATGGTGAGAAAAATAATGGACTCCTAAGGAGGCAGGATTCAGCCTGAACCCACAATATATATATATATATATATATATATATATATATATATATATATATATATATATATATATATATATATATATATATATATATATATATATATATATATATATATATATATATATATATATATATATATATATATATATATATATATATATATATATATATATATATACCACCCAGTCGAATAGGACGACTGAGATAGAACAAAAACAATAATAGTAATAATATCAACATCGTTATGCCGTCTCATATTACATATCAGTTTTCTGTGGACTTCTTATTTTTAAAACATCGTTATAATGGTTTGTCTTAGGTTGCTGACATTTGTACGCCGCCCACTCTATACCAGCGGCCACACACACACACACACACACACACACGTACCCAATTCTGACATGTGTAAGTTATTTTTTATTCAAGATTACTAATGCAGACGTTCCATTTGAAATAAATGAACCTTTACTCTTCAGCATATGTGGAATTTTCATGGAAGTATAAATAAATAATCTAGTGTTCCACTTTTTTCTTAATCAAAATGCATTACTACCTACAACAGTTTCCTTCTGGGGTGAGGCTTAGCAGGGTACAAGTTTCCCTTCCCATGGGCATTATATATATATATATATATATATATATATATATATATATATATATATATATATATATACTGTACAGTATATATATAGAAAACACAACACACACACTCACACACACACATACACTGTACATATATATATATATATAAAATATATACACATATATATATATATGTTATATATATATATATATATATATATATATATATATATATATATATATATATATATATATATATATATATATATATATATATAAACAACACTAACCCAAGGTAGCACAGCAGAAAATGTAAAAAGCCTAGTTATAGAGAGACGCCACTGGCGTTCTGAAGGAGTCACGCAGAACTTTGCCAAAGTTTTTGAATGGAGGAGGCGTGTCAAAGGAAGCAATAGTTGGAATGCATGAAGAGACCATTGAGCCGAGTCTCTTCGGCAGAAGAGAAGACGCCAAGATCTTGAATGTACGCGAAGGAAAAAGGAAAAAAATAAAATGGAAGCGGGGGAAGTATTGAAATATACTATATGCAAAGCAGGTGTGGTGGAATGAAAGGGTGTGGGCCAAGAGGCAGTCTTTTAGAAAAATAAGAGTGCAAACGCAGACTGGGACAGAGAGAGAAGCTTTCATAAACAGGGAATAGAGAAAAAAATTTTTTCCAAAATAATCGGCGAGTGGGGGGGGGTTGTAACGGAGAGAAGAATAATCCCTGACACACACACAAATAATAATACGTTACTTTCTATCAAGGGCAGGAGAGATCATGTAACAAAAATTAAAATTATATAAATTGAACAGGTTTGAGAACGTTTCATTGCTGAAAGAAGAACTAATGGGCTGATAGATTTAAGGAAGAACTAGTGGGCTGATAATTTAAAGAAGAACTAGTGGGCTGATAGATTTAAAGAAGAACTAATGGGCTGATAGATTTAAAGAAGATTTAAAGAAGAACTAATGGGCTGATAGATTTAAAGAAGAACTAGTGGGCTGATAGATTTAAAGAAGAACTAACGGGCTGATAGATTTAAAGAACTAATGGGCTGACAGATTTAAAGAAGAAGTAATGGACTCATGGATATAAAGACGAGGTAATGGGCTGATAGATTTAAAGAAGAGCTGATGGGCTGATAGATTTAAAGAAGAACTAATGGACTGACAGATTTCAAGAACTAATGGGCTGATAGATTTCAAGAAGAACTAATGGGCTGATAGATTTAAAGAACAACTAATGGGCTGATAGATGTAAAGAACTAGTGGGCCGACAGATTTAAAGAATAACTAATGGGCTGATAGATTTAAAGAAGAACTACTGAGCTGATAGATTTAAAGAAGAACTAATGGACTTATAGATTTAAAAGAAGAACTAATGGGCTGATAGATTAAAGAACTACTGGACTGACAGATTCAAAAAGAACTAATGAGCTGATAGATTTATAGAAGAACTAATGGGTTGATTGATTTAAAGAAGAACTAATGGGCTGATAGATTTAAAGAAGAACTAATGGGCTGATAGATTTAAAGAAGAACTAATGGGCTGATAGATTAAAGAAGAACTAATGGGCTGATAGATTAAAGAAGAACTAATGGGTTGATAGATTTGAAGAAGAGCTAATGGACTGATAGATTTAAAGAAGGATTAATGGGCTGATATATTTAATGAAGAAATACTGGGCTGATGGATTTAAAGAAGAACTAATGGGTTGATAGATTTAAAAAAGAACTAATGGGCTGACAGATTTAAAGAAGAACTAATGGGCTGATAGATTTAAAGAAGAACTGATGGGCTGATGGGTTTAAAGAACAACTAATGGGCTGATAGATTTAAAGAAGAACTAATGGGCTGATATATTTAATGAAGAAATACTGGGCTGATGGATTTAAAGAAGAACTAACGGATTGATAGATTTAAAGAAGAACTAATGGACTGATAGATTTAAAGAAGAACTAATGGGCTGATAGGTTTAAAGAACTAATGGGCTGATAGATTTACTAACTATTTAAAGTTAATACTTGAAACGGGCGTTAGAAATACGATAAGCAACAGCGTACTGCCGATGAATCTTTTGCGTATGTTTCTTTAATGATTTTAAATATGAGTACCTTGGTATTGCTCATATGCCATTCGCCATGCATAAATGATGTTTTGAAGGAAGGTCTAATTAATTACATTCCATTCTCATAACAAATTTTAATCTAACCAGCACACAGCAACATCAGAATTTGCATACACATACCCAAACATGCATACGTGACCTTTTTCTTGCATTTACACAAAAGGAAAGGTTCTTATTTCATCCATTTTATTTTTAGTGAAATGGATAAACTATCGATATCCTTTTGAAATTAGCTTCAATCGGTCTCCTTTCTAAGATAACACCGAGGCATGGGCGCATTTTTATCTTACGTAGATTCTTTGCTGCAAGAATTAAACATACTGAAGGCGTACTACTTAAACAAGTAATGTGCATGTTATGCACATAAACGGAAAGAAAATGGATAACAGAGGTCCAGAGATAATAATGATAAATAACAAAGCCAAAAGGAGAACAAAAACAACCCTACAAGATACTGCAAGAAGAGTTACATTGTAAGGTTCATAATGAAGTTTATCATTTAAGAAAACAGCCCAAGGGAAAAGAAAAGAAAAAATAAAAAAATATAGGGGAGTATGTTAAAGAATGCAAGGCGAGGAATAAAGAAGGAACGCTCTTGACAAATACCAGGGAAATAAAGAGGTATACTGAGCGCACTGATGAAGAACAGAGCCACAAGGAGAGAGAGAGAGAGAGAGAGAGAGAGAGAGAGAGAGAGAGAGAGAGAGAGAGAGAGAGAGAGAGGCATATTGAGGGCAATGAAGAACAGAGCCACAAGGAGAGAGAGAGAGAAAGAGAGTGTGTGTGTAAAGAGGTATGATGAGGGCAATGATGCAGAACAAAGCCTCAAGGTTAGAGAGAGAGAGAGAGAGAGAGAGAGAGAGAGAGAGAGAGAGAGAGAGAGAGAGAGAGAGAGAGAGAGTGCGTAAAGAGGTATACTGATGGCACTGATGCAGAACAAAGCCTCAAGGTTAGAGAGAGAGAGAGAGAGAGAGAGAGAGAGAGAGAGAGAGAGAGAGTAAAGAGGACTGATGGCACTGATGCAGAAGAAGCCTCAAGGTTAGAGAGAGAGAGAGAGAGAGAGAGAAAGAGAGTGTGTGTAAAGAGGTATACTGATGGCACTGATGCAGAACAAAGCCTCAAGGTTAGAGAGAGAGAGAGAGAGAGAGAGAGAGAGAGAGAGAGAGAGAGAGAGAGAGAGAGAGAGAGGCAAAGAGGTATACTGATGGGACTGATGCAGAACAGCCAGGTTATGGAGAGAGAGAGAGAGAGAGAGAGAGAGAGAGAGAGAGAGAGAGAGAGAGCACTGAAGAAGAACAGGTATACTGGGGAGCACTGATGCAGATGGAGAACACAGCCATATGGAGAGAGAGAGAGAGAGAGAGAGAGAGAGAGAGAGAGAGAGAGAGAGAGAGAGAGAGAGAGAGAGAGTAGAGAGTTATACTGGGGGCACTGATGCAGAACAAACCCTCAAGGTTAGAGAGAGAGAGAGAGAGAGAGAGAGAGAGAGAGAGAGAGAGAGAGGCGCTAGGCACGATTATGTAATAAACACAGCCGGCGTGCGTCAAGGAATGAAAGAGCAAGGTTCAAAATAATGCCGAGAATTTTCCCAGGGAGGAATAAAGTTGGGTCCTCCTGCCTTATGGACCCATAACCTAAGTTTCCTCCTGAAAGATCACCCGCAGATGCTAACTTTTGCGGGGACGCTGGAACGCATAAAGGGGATTTAATACGGTAAATAATCGACAAAAGCCCCCACCAACCCCTACCGCCCCCCTCCACCCACCCCCCACGACATCCTACCTCCCACCGCCTTCTCTCCCTCTAGAGGGGAAAAAAAAGAGAAAGAGATGCATATTCAGTCTCTTTCTATCCTCCATTCAAATAAAGTTGGGAAAACCCCAGCTTTCTTTTATTACTTCCATCTGCTCTTTCTATTCAGGAAATACCGAGAAAAAATAAGTCCCGTTTTCATCTCTCTCTCTATCCCTGTTCATTTAAAAAAAATTAAGTTTTTTTTTTTTTTTACATTTTACACTACCAATCTCTCTGTTTCTATATCTGGTGGCTTCTCTCTCTCTCTCTCTCTCTCTCTCTCTCTCTCTCTCTCTCTTCAGAAAATGCCGAAAAAAGCTCCATTTTTATATCCGCCCTCTCCTTCTCTCCATTCGGAGGGCGCCGTTGAGGGGAAGCCTCTGTACTTGTATTCACACTGGCTTAAAGATACACTTCATGCTTCACCCCATCATACGCTTAGAACCTACCCGTAAGAACCGACGCCATTTTCAGATAGGAGTGTCACGGCTGGAAGGAGTTTTCCGGGCAAAGTCTAAGTATGCTATATGTGTATAACTGAATCACGAAAATATGGAACGTGGTGAATATATAAATAAAGACAAAATCCACGTAGGAAAGAGAAACAATGGAGTGTTGCTAAGTAAAGGACGACAAGTCGTTAGGCCTCGCAGCACTCCATTGTTTCGCTTTCCTTCGTGGATTTTGTCTTTATTTGTACACTACACGTATGATTTTCATACTTCAAGGTACAGGTATTCTTATGTAAAAATAATGATTTCATACGGATGCTGATAAGTTTGCTTCCTGTCACGTCCGGTCGATCAACGACGTCAAGCAACCGTAGTTCTGGTCGGAATATATAGAATGTAGGCCAGAGGCCAGGAGCTGGGGCCTATGAGGTCATTCAGCTCTGAAACGGAAACTGGCAGTAAAAAAATTTTAAAGGTGTAACAGGAGGAAAACCTCGCAGTTGCACTATGAATCAATTGTTACGAAAGGGTGGGAAGTAAGATAGAAGAAAAAGAATATGAACAGAGGTACAGTATAAGGAATGGAAGGGGTTCCAGCTAGGGGCCGAAGGGAAGCTGGCTACAGTGCACCGCGTGAGGTGCACTGACGGCACTACCCCTTACTGAGATAGTAGTTCTGGTCATTAACTGAATGGCAAAGCACTCAGTAATACCAGGTGCCTGCACACATACGCGATTTGGTAGGGTGTGGGTCTAGCAATATCATCCAAAAATACTTAAGAGACTTCTTTTCGTTGTCATACTGTGATTCATTTCGCGGTAGCAATAGCGATCATACTACACTTATGCTCCTGCATACCGATCACACTAGGCTTTCGCACAACTTTACTTTTGAGTGATATTTGAATCTACTTGAAATTCAAATCCTACTCAGCCTTCCCTCGGGCTGATTTGCATTTCAAAATCTTTCTATAAATCCCGTCTCAAAAGAACCTGTACTGGATACAGCTTTATTTAAATAGCTGAAAGATCAAATCTCAACAATCCTTTCTTCATCTACTGTAATTTCATACATTTGTGAATACTATCTATCCCTTGTTTCCGTTTTCCTTAGTTTTACCAAGTCTCATATCTCAGATATATGAGGCAACATATTAAGCAAGTTTTGCTATTTTCGTTTTTTTAGTTTTCTGTAAAAGAAAACTATTGAGATGGCTTTGTCTGTTAGTCCGCACTTTTTCTGGCCGCCCTCGGATCTTAAAAACTACTGAGGCTAGAGGGCTGCAAATTGGCCTGTTGATCATCCACCCTCCAATCAGAAAACATACAAAATTGCAGCCCTCTACCCTCAGTAATTTTCGTTTTATTTAACGTTAAAGTTAGCCATGATCGTGCCTCTGGCACTGCTATAGGTACCAACAACACGTGCCACCACCGGGTCGTGGCTGAAAGTTTCATGGGCCGTAGCTGAGCGTTTCATATAGTATTATACGCTGTACATAAAACTCGATTGCGCCGAAGAAACTTCGGCGCATTTTTTACTTGTTTCTAATCAAAACAGCATCATTTGTTTATTTTCAGGCTTGGGATAAGCAATATCATCACTACAATTTAAAGTTCCTTTTCCATCTACAATTGGTCTTTTTTATTATAACATCCATGAGAATTGCAAATACCAAAGGTAACATAACATTTCCCTCCAGCATTTCAGTAATTATAGTAAAATCCTTTATAAACAGTATACCAATACAGAGATATATGTATGTATATATATATATATATATATATATATATATATATATATATATATATATATATATATGCGTGTGTTTATATAGTATACAGTGTCTATATGTACATACAAATACTATGAATACCAAATATGACACATATGCGTGTGTTTATGTACAGTATACAGATGTCTATATATATATATAATATAGAACTGTGAATACCAAAGATGACATTGCAGTAATTATGGTAAAATCTTTTATTAACACTATACCAACACACAGATATCAGTATACAGATGTCTATATATATATATATATATATATATATATATATATATATATATATATATATATATATATATATATATATATATATAAATTATATTGTATATACATATACACATATGTATTTATGTATGTATGTATATATACTGTATGTACATATACACATATGTATTTATGTATGTATGTATATATATATATATGTATATGTATATATATATATATATATATATATATATATATATATATATATATATATATATATATATATATATATATATATATATATATTCAATTAGTAGGCTATATACATATTCAATTAGTAGGCTATGTACATGTATGCATATAATATAAAAAGGAAGTAAAAAATAAATTCCACGCTATTTTTAATAAAGAATTTACCCACATCAAATCCTCCACACAAGAGGTATATCTCTTTAGGTGGTAATGTAACCTACACTGCATTTTGAAATGCAAGTTAATTATTGTTGTAAGCGGACAAGTGTTTTTGAAACTCATAATTCTCTTGCATTTTTGTACAGAATATCAAATAATACCCAAAAGATTAATTTCCTCTCTCTAACTTTTAATGAAATTCACTTTTTTTATGAATATGAAATTATCATTCCTTCTACTTTTTTTCTCCTGTCAAGTCAGGATTTTGCCATGAAGGGGCGGTGTGTGTTTATGACTTTTCATTTTGTTTTGCTTTGTTGGGATGTGATCATTTAGTAAAGGTCATGCCACAAAGCTTAGAAATAATTTCAGACCGTTATGAATTTTAATATAAAAAGAATGCGTTTTAATATTGTCGAATTCTGCTATATCTCACTTATCTATTCTATATTAATCCACCGCATTTAAATATTGGCATAGTGCTACCATGTCTTCTTTTATCTCATGACAATATTACCAAATTCTCTTATTATCTTATCCGTAAACTGTTTAGGACATGGCGTTTAAATACTATTAATAAATTCTAAAATAATCTTATTCGCATAATATTTAGTGTTCCTTGTTGCTGAGTAGGTGAGTCCAAATTTTATGAGAGAAATTAATGTTAAGAATTAAATCTACAATCCAGTGTGTTAATGGCAAACCTTCAATCCAGAATTTCTAAAACTAAATGTAAGATTTTTGGCCAGAGTTCCTGTTATTTGTCACAAGCCATAAATCCAGAATTCTTAAAACTAATTGAAAGAAGTCGGTCTAGGATTTTTAAAAGCAGCAAGATATCTTGCATCCGATATTCAGGTTAGAAGAAACAGTAAAAATCTTCTGTAACCAGTAAGTTTAAAATTCAGGATATACCAAAAAATCGTAAAAAAAAATTAATATTAAAACGTGTGGACAGAGTTGCTAAAGCAAACGATAAGAATCTAGCGCACAGTTAAAGTAACTAATCGTAATATTGGGTGAGTAACTCCATGTGATTATGAAAAGATATCCTACTTCGGCCAACAGTTCTTACAATAATTCTTAATATTGAATTGAGAATTCTCAGAACACGAGCACAGAATTCTTAAGTTCACAAAGAAGGATTAAAACTGCAAGGTTAGGTCTAGATTTCGAAAGACCTTAAGACAAAAAAACTCGATTCATTCCAGTATTCCCGTAACTAATCACAACACTGGTTTAAGAATCCCAGAGACTGGAGAATGGAATTCCTAAAGGTGACGACAGCGTTCCGGGTAAGGAAGCCAAGAGGAAGATGACGGGCTCAGGCTTCCCTGAACTACGAGGGCGTCAAGTGTCAGGGCCTAATTAATGCTTGGGGACATGCTCTTGAAAAAACCTTTTGTGTTCTCCCAGTCCTTCAAAAAATGACGGCTTTGTCCTCTTGCTTAAAGAAAAAAAAAAAGGTATAGAGGTATGGTTCCTCGACAAATAGAATGAGATAGGCGTCCATAGACGTCGTAGGGTTGGTATAGAGTGTATGGATGTAGCCCGGCATTAAGGACAGACGGAGAAAAAGAGAAATAAATAAGGCAGCCAAATAAACTAAATTCTAATGCAGTAACAAAAACAGGGCAGGACTGACGTGTAATGTAAAACCAGCAATGAATAAACAAGGTATGTTTGCATTTGCGTCTCTTTTCAAAAACTCTTAACTAAAAGAGTCTTCCTAGAAAACTGAAGCAACCGAATTTAGCTGATCGCGAGACGCCACTCATCTGACTTATTAGTACCGTTTCTCATCCAGTGGCGACGTCCTGTAAGTCAATAAGTAAATGAGGTCACGGATAACTGCCAGTTTTCATTATCAGTATTTCTTCAGATAGAGCGCTATTAAGGGTCAGGATAATTAACGTTTTCCAGGAAATGACACGCGATTACGGCTACATTAAGCTTAAGAGAATCATCGAGTTACTGCAACCAATCTCCCATTTTAGTGAGGATGGGGTATCTGTATCAAAGTGGAGAGGTAGGAATGTGAAAAATTAAAATTAAGTATACTCGTATCTTAGTTTAACCAGACCACTGAGCTGATTAACAGCTCTCCTAGAGCTGGCCCGATGGATCAGAGTTATTTTACTTGGCTAAGAACCAACTGGTTACCTAGCAACAGGACCTACAGTTTATTGCGGAATCCGAACCACATTATGACGAGAAATGAATTTCTATCACCAGAAACAAAGTCCTCTAATTCTTCACTGGCCTGTCGGAGAGTAGAACGCAGGGCCAACAGCGTGCTAGCCGAGAGCTCTACCCACCCCTCCAACGAAGAACTGAAAAATTAAGCACAACGGGGAGGAGGACAATGCCTGTGGCCCCTGTACACTTTTGATAAATTTTTTATCATTGCTGGGATTTTTAACCATTTATTGTGGAACCAGGACACAAATAAGAATGACTGAGTATTAGCTCTCTCATTATAACTCTGAAAGGTCTCTTCAAAAAAAGTGTAAAATTTCAATCATAAGCCTGTTGTACTTACATAATCTTTTTGAAAAAAGATTTGTTTCTATTCCGATCTTGTCCAAAGACCATGTAACCTCGACAGTACATAAAAATATATCATTTTTATTCTATTTTCTTACTTAACGATTTTATGAAATTACTATTTATACTTTGTATTAAAAAATATAAATCTCAGGACATGAATATGTTCTTTTCCCACAACTGCAGCAAAACATATAAAAAAATGCAAATATAAACGAATCCTTTGGCCCAGCCCTGTGAGAGTTGATGATAAATTCAGTGTTCTGGTAAAACTATTTTTTAATAATAATAATAATAATAATAATAATAATAATAATAATAATAATAATAATAATAATAATAATAATAATAATAATTATTATTATTATTATTATTATTATTATTATTATTATTATTATTATCATCATCATAAAAATTCCCACGCACCAATCATGCTAAAAGGAAACTATTCTGAAATCTGAGCCGAGGGGATTGATTAACAAAATTGAAACCATCTGGTAATCTGATTATCTCTCGAAAAAACTTTTTTAAAGTTTTGATCCGCTTTGCTGACGGTCGCCGCTCCCTCCCGAGTACGCGAGGGAGATTGACTCTGACGCAAGGAAACTCGGGTGGGAATGGCACGTAATGCGCTATGTTTAAGTAACAAAAATAAATATATAATAATCAGCAATATACGAGTATATGAAAAGAATGTCTACTAATTATTGAAAACTGAAAAAAACTAAAAGTACAGAATCAGAGATGTACATAAAATGAATACTTATTCGTTAGTGAACTGTATTAAAGGAATGCTGAGTACGGAAGTCAAATAATAACTCAAATAGTAAATAATCTGTTATATACATGAAAAGAATATTTATTGATTACTGGAGGGTATTAAAAGAATGCAGAGTACGTAAGTGAAAGAACTAAAAGTATATAATCTGTGATATACATGAAAAGAATACCTATTAATTATTAAAAGGTATTGAAAGAATGAATAGTACGTAAATAAAAAAAAAAAAATATATAATCTATTATATATATGAAAAGAATGCCAAATGATAACTGAAAAGTATTAAAAGAATGTGCAGTACATAAGTGAAAAGAAACAAAATGTATAAAATCAATTAAATATATGAGAGGAATTCAACGAAATTAAAATATGTGATATATTTCAGTGAAAAAATGAAAAAAAATTATAATCAGTGATATATATGAAAAGTAATCAATTTAATGTATGAAAGCAACACCTACTAATTACGGAAGGGTATTAAGCGAAAGTACAGAAATGAAATGAGTATGAACAGAAACAATCGAGTGAATATTTTAAAACTAATATAAAATAATGACAACAGAATATGAAACGAGAACAAAGTATTCAATGAAAAAAAAATAACGTAATCACCAAATGATGTAAAAACGATGCAAATTAAATATTACAAAATGTGAAAAAACTGGGAATAATCACAGAACTATACATTTTAATACTGAATCAAATTTCTAATATAAATCAAAGATGCCACAGAAATGCACAGCAAAGAAAGGGTTTTTTGGGGGATTATGAACTGGACTGAATATAGAATTTAGGCCAAAGGCCAAGCGCTGGGACCTGTGAGGTCATTCAGCGCTGAAACGGAAATTGACAGTAAAAGGTTTGAAAGGTGTAACAGGAGGAAAACCTTTTGCTGTTGTTCTGCGAATCAATCGTTAGGAGAGGGTGGAAAGTAAGATGGGAGAGAGAATATGAAAGGAGGTACAGTAAAAGAAACGAAAGGGGTTGCAGCTAGGGGCCGAAAGGACGCTGCGAAGAACTTAAGTAATGCCTACAGTGCACCGCATGAGGTGCGCTGATGGCACTACCCCCCCCTAGGGGGTTTTTAGAGTATGTTCTTGTGGGTTAGTAAATGTGAGTAAAAATTCACATTAAAGGCAAACTTAAAACTTAGTCCTGGCTTTATGTATAAAAAAAGCTACCTGTATAACATGCTTTGCTGTACACAGGCTATCATGCATAGCAATAAGCTATATCATTGGACAGACAAATTATCAAATATTTTGCATGGTGAAAATGAATCACTTCTCTTTACAGAAGTCCAGAAGTTATTTTATTTTTTTTAACTCCTTATTTTCATTTAAATAAAATTTTATAATTTATATAGTTAAGACTTTAAATGACAAAAATACGAATCCTAGCATGAAACCTTTCATTAAACGGAGTGGTTAAAAAGATATATCGATAAGCAAGGTGATTAGAAAGAATTACAATATTAATTTTCCTTCATCTTTTCACGTTTTATGTGGAAACTTTGGCATAAATAAAAATAAACTGTTATCACTGGCAAGAATATTTATGCTAATCATTAATAATAATAAAACAAGTAAAACATGCGCCAAAGTTCGGGGTAATCTAATTTTCTGTACAGCCGTTACAGCGTATTAATCAAGGCCACCGAAAAAAGATCTATCTTTCGGTGGTCTCAGTATACTGCTGTGTGAGCCGCGGCCAAGAAACTTTAACCACGGCCCGGTGGTGGCCTATTCTATATCGTTGCCAGAAGCACGATTCTGGCTAACTTTAACCTTAAATAAAATAAAAACTACTGAGGGTAGAGGGTTGCAATTTGTTATGCTTGATGAATGGAGGGTGGATGATCAACATACCAATTTGCAGCCCTCTAGCCTCAGTAGTTTTTAAGATCTGACGGAGGACAGAAAAAAAGTGCGGACAGAATAAAGTGCGGGCTGACAGCCAAAGCCGGCACAATAGTTTTCTTTTACAGAAAACTAAAAAAATTACACTTATGGCAAAGTTTAGAGATTTGTGTCCATTGCTAAATTGAACACGTCATATTTTTTTTTTTAGGAATTTATAAATTTACCTTTTCTGAACACACTGCGACACGTCACAGCTATTCAGCTTTAAAATATCACCCGCATGAGTGTTTTGGCATGAAACTTCACAGTGACCACCCAAAGCGAAATATTGCTGAACATGAATACGGTCAGTGAGAAAAATGGTCGGGGCCATTACACACCAGACGGAAATATATGGACATGCACTGTGTATCATATAGCAATTACCGACCATACCAGTTACCTATCTTTTTCGTGACTTCCACAAACCACGACAAAATCATTCCGATTAAGCTATTTTCCTAAACATCCAAAATTCAAGGAAGCAATGAGACCATGCAATTCGCTGCACTGAAGCCCCAATTCACGAAAGAGACAGAAATACTGTAGGAAAAGAAGCCGTGAGAAGTCAATATGAATTCAAGACGAATATGCTGAGCAAGAAGCTACCTGGTTGCAATAGGCCTAAGGACGTTTTAAAATTCGCTGTAACATTCTTAGACCTGATTATTTCCAGGAAGTGGAGGAGAGAAAGACGGAATTTGGAATGGAGAAAAGGCAGAGCGACGTAATCGAGCTCTTGGTTGGAATACAAAAACAAACAAGCGTCCAAACTCGTACATATCTCCTCTCTCTCTCTCTCTCTCTCTCTCTCTCTCTCTCTCTCTCTATATATATATATATATATATATATATATATATATATATATATATATACATATATATATATATGTTAATATATATATGTTAATATATACGTATATACATATACATACACATATATGTATTTGTATATATATATATATATAATATATACATACATATATATACATATGTATATATATGTGTGTGGGACAAAATAAAAGGCAAATCTGATACGTTTTTGCCTTTGATAAACATTTTATAAAAATAATTTTAAAAAAACAGCTAACATCCCAAAACAGTATTTTATCAACTACGTTGGAAGGAAGCCATAGGAGAAAAATAAATCCCTTTCATACAAGAAACCACTGAGCCATCTTTTCCCTACCAGAGCAGGCTGAAATTACTATTATCAAGTCTGAAAAAAAGGCAAGATCTGTATTTTTCATAAAGACACGAAAATTATTCAGTAAAGTCTAGGCCCTATTTGAGAGAAGAGGCCACATACGAGAAGCTATAAAACACTCTCTTTCTGGCCAGTGTAATATATACCTATGCCGCCGAATTCTACCGAGCACTGTGAACACTAGGCGACGACAAAAAGTTACTGAAGTCTTAGAAACCTTTTAAGTAATTAACCCAACCCAACCATACTGCCCTAAAATGGACTGATTTTGCAGATACTGCAGATGGGACCCCCTAAATACTCGTGGAAAGCATTGGAGAATCATTTTGAAACCGCAGTAACTTGAGTATTAATTAGTGTTTCACGAGCCTAATAGGTGGTATATAGCAATTTAAAAAATTTTGCAGATGCTGCAGTTTTACAATTTTAGGGCAGCATATTTTTGTGGCCCGCTCAAGAGCCAAAAGAGAGGTGTAACTTTACTCCCCATCATTTTAAAAAGAGGCCCTTTCCTGTTTTAGTCATCAGTATAATTATTGGATTTATAGCCATCTTTCCTGGTCACCTTTTCGCCTACATTAGAAAGGAATGAAGAGAAAACTATTTATAAATTTGCCCAACTGAATATTCCAGCCAACATTATAAAACTCCTCAGGCTGGAATTGGAGTCACACTTGACAAAAGCATCAGTTCTACTGAATTTTTAGAACAGTTGGTATGAAAAGTTCAGTAACGTATTGCATATTTGGCAAAATCATAACTACTAAATATCGATAACTTTAGCAAAACAATCCGGAAAATACTCTGATAAGGAACGAAAGAACCTCACATGGACAACCACCTCACCTTAAATTTCAATATCTTTTCTCAATTTAGGATAAATTCAGAAACGTACTTGAGAAAATAACCTGTCGCGCAAAATTGCACGCGCCATATCAGCAATCTGCTTTCAAAAATTTGAGTATTTTCTGCAGAGTGGAAAGGCAACTCGCTTCCTGTGACGCCGCCGAATATTTTGGGTAATGAGAGTGAACGGCTTCAAAGGACGTTTCCTGAGCAGGGAATGACCCCAGATTGGGGATTACTTATTTCCTCGTAATGAAGCCTTTCCCTTTGAAGATTATGATCCTTTTTTTTTAGCGTTTTAGCGAAATAGGAGCATGCGTAGTATAATTTATTTCCATATATATATATATTTATATATATATATATATATATATATATATATATATATATATATATATATATATATATATATTTAATTCTTTGGTCTCTTAGGTTTAAGAGGGTTCATAACTTTGAAAACTTAACTTTCTTACTGTACAGTTAGTTCTTTAAGTTAGTTCTGTGTTTTAGGCAATATAGCATTTGAACACAAGTGTATACATGAACACACACACACACACACACACACACACACACACATATATATATATATATATATATATATATATATATATATATATATATATATATTTATACCTACATGCATGAGTAAATACATACAGACAGATTATTTGTATGTGTGTATATATGTATGTATGTATGTATGTATGTGTTTATGTCTATATATATATACATATGCATATATATATATATATATATATATATATATATATATATATATATATATATATATATATATATATATATATATATAATAATATATATATATATATATAAATATATATATATATATATATATATATATATATATATATATATATATATATATATGCATATATATATAAATATATGGAATATATATATATATATATATATATATATATACTTATATATATGTATATATATATATATTATACGTATATAGACACATAAATACATAAAGTACATACATACATACATACACACATACAAATTATGTCTGTATGTATGTATTCCATGTAGGTATAAATATATGTGTGTGTGTGTTCGCGTATACACTTGTGTTCGAATGCTATATTACCTAAAACATAGATTTCAGCTAATTTATAGAACTAACTGTACGGAAAGAAAGTCAAGTTTTGCAAAGTTATGAAGGCCCCTTAAATCTAAGAGACCGAAGAATTGAATTGGCACACGAAATAGAAATGTTTAAGTAAACGTGTCATACTTACGTAGTTAACAGCCAACCCCCCCTCCTCCTCCCCCTCCATTCATGAATATAAATATCATTACGAAAATTCTCTGGAAACTCTGAACAGCTTCAAAGGTACTCAGTACTCACCCAATCCTGGTCCACTATAAGCTAAGGACACGAACCTGCAAAAAGAAAATATTTATTTAATCACTGACAGATATTTAGGGTTTTATGAATTTTCAGCTTGCAAAATTAAAATTCATGAACCCTAAATATCAATCAGTGACTGTATAAAAATTTAGTCACTGATTGATATTTAGGATTTTATGAATTTTCATTTTGCAAAATGAAATAAACTACACTTTATAAAAAAAAAACGGTAAGACACTGGAAACACAGAGATATAGTGAATTAAGAAAAGCAAAGTTGAAGAAGTTCGACAGCTATGTAAGAAGAGGAGAAAGAGAAAAAATTAAGGGAAGAATTCAAAGAACTTTCATCTCTGGCCAGAGCCATAATAGTTTCTCTGCAATATCTGAACTGGGTGCCAGATTAAAGACACTCATCCCGTAGATACGAATTTTCAGCCTTCTTCTTGCCTATGCTCAAAATTTTAATTTTTCTTCCCACTATGAAATCTATATTTTCCATCACAGCTTGTGTATGTATGTATGTATGTATGTATGTATGTATGTATGTATGTATGTATGTATGTATGTATGTATGTATGTATGTATGTATGTATAATATAAAATTCCCTCTAAAGCATGGGTGTATGTAAGTATGTATGATATAAAATTCCCATTATAGTATGTACGTACGTATGTATGTATGTATGTATGTATGTATGTATAATATAAAATCCACTTTTAATCATGTATGTGTGCATGTATAATACAAAATCCGCTTCTATGTATGTATGTATGCGATATAAAATCACCTTTTAAGCATGTATGTATGTATGTATGTATGTATGTATGTATGTATGTATGTATGTATGTATGTATGTATGTATGTATGTATGCATGTGTGATATAAAATTCCCCTTTTATGTTAGGTCTGAGGAGTTGAGGCATGCAAAAGTTCGTTCATTTCATCTTTTTTCTTCTTGTCGCCGAATTAATTACAACTTGGGGAAATAGTCTTCAATTTTCTTTCCCCTTACCCAACCGAAAATAGAAGGAAGTCTTTTACCCGCTTCAATATTTTCATTAATGTAAGGAGTACGAATCTTGGATTTTATCGTTTTTTTTTTTTTACCCAGCACGCGCGATTTGCGCATGCGCTGCCACTGAAAGAGGATTCGCCGAAATAAAAAAAAAAATACTCCACTCTTATTTGTTATTAAATAATGAAGTCTGAGGAATATTTGAATTCGGTGACTGAATGCTGATAAGAGATTAACTTAAAATACGAATAAAAATCAATGGTAACCTTTATCTTTTAACTGTGAATCTATTATAAAAACAAGAGCATTCGCCGGAATATTAAAAAAAAATCTCCATTTTATGAGTTATTAAACAACGAAGTTTTAGGAATATTTGAATTCGATGACTGAATGTTAATGAGAGATTAACTCAAAATACGAATAAAAATGAATGGTAACTTGCATCTTTTAATCGTGTATCTTTCATATGAACAATCTCGTTTCAGAATATTTCTCACTATCAGGACTATTTTCATTTAGTACAATGAGTTATTTTGGAATACGCTGTATTTAATTATTCGCATTATTAATGAAGATAGTTATCGTGAAGTCAATCATTCTCTAATCCCAGAGCAAAAAAAAAAAATCTTGATCGAATGCACCTTCCAAAACATGATTTCATACCGCCGTGTCTTTAGAAACCTTCACGGAATTAATCAGAAAGAGGTTTTGGATGAGGCGTCCAGGACTTGCATGAACTTCTCGGTACAAGTTCCTGAGATTCGTAAAGAGCTTTTGGAAGAGAATTTTCACGTATAAAGCATGGACCTTCTCACCATTCTCTATATCCTTCAAATGGTTTTAATACACGTCGCTTGGTACACATCCCAGTTATGTAGGATCGCTCTCTCTCTCTCTCTCTCTCTCTCTCTCTCTCTCTCTCTCTCTCTCTCTCTTATAAAGCATGGACCTTCTTACTATTCTCAATATCCTTCAATTGGTTTTAATACTTGGCTCTCTCTCTCTCTCTCTCTCTCTCTCTCTCTCTCTCTCTCTCTCTCTCTCTCTCTCTCTCTCTCTCTCTCTTATAAAGCATGGACCTTCTTACTATTCTCAATATCCTTCAAATAGTTTTAACACTAGGCTCTCTCTCTCTCTCTCTCTCTCTCTCTCTCTCTCTCTCTCTCTCTCTCTCTCTCTCACTTATACAGGTAAAGCATGGACCTTCTTCATATTCTCAATTTCCTTCAAATGTTTTTAATACACGTCGCTTGGTACACATCCCAGTTACGTAGGATCTCTCTCTCTCTCTCTCTCTCTCTCTCTCTCTCTCTCTCTCTCTCTCTCTCTCTCTCTCTCTCTCTCTCTCTCTCTCTCTCTCTCTCTCTCTCTCTCTCTCTCTCTTACACATACATAAAAACGCACACGATAAAAAAATGTTTAAAGGATCAAAATCTCTGGTGACCGTATGTATCAAATATTCTTCATTACGACCTCTAATTTGCAAACGGATTTTAAGCTAAAGTCGTTATTTACATTAATCTGGATTTCAAATGATTCGTTTAAATAATCCATTAAATAATTAGGCAATCTGGACTGTCAAATTAAAAATGACTCGTGGAGTCGAAATGTTGTATTGAACTTTGGAATATAATTACCAGAAATGGATTTTTAGTGGGGGCCTTTTATGACCTCCGATCAATAGAAAGATCTGGGAGAAAATTAGATAAATTTAACTAGAAGCTATGTATAAATATATATATATATATATATATATATATATATATATATGTATGTATATATATATATATATATATATATATATATATATATTTCAGAAAATACGCTCGTTTTTAATATTACGATGTTATATAGTTGTGATGAAAGGAGTTAGCTGTGAGATGGAACTGGGGCAAAACCGTCACTTGCAGAATCGTTGTATTCAGCAAATACTTCGTTACATCTGCAGTTAATGTGATGAACACGCGATATTGGCCGAGTCATATGACCGAGTTGGTATGTGCGTACATGAGTTCGTACGTTAGAAATCTAGATTTTGTGTCTAATTCTGCCCAAAAATTAGTTCAATCGTTCATTAGCGGAGCTAGAGCGAGATCGTGAAGACATTATCTTTGAGTGTTGCA
>NC_089750.1:8314436-8324436 GCF_040412425.1 Macrobrachium rosenbergii | reverse complement strand
TAATAATAATAATAATAATACGGTATTAAAAATACTAACTGTATGCTTAGCAAAATTACTAAGCAAAACTGAAAACCCATAATAGAAACACAATGCTCATATATCTCGAAATCACAAGGAAAACAACATAAAAAGTTAAGAAAATCACACACACACAAAAAAAAAACTCCCAACACCTTCCACACAGATTGTAGCACAAGAGATAGGGAGGGAGAATTCCCAAAAGTGGTCTCTCGCGCATTTAGCCAGGACGTAAAAGACTTTCCTTTTCGCCTGAAAACAAAGCACTTATACCCCCCTCCAAGGACGGAATTAACTTTACTTTTATGACACAATTAAAACTTTAGCCATTTATTCGCAAGTCTCCCCGCTTCTCTCTTTCTCTCTCTCTCTCTCTCTCTCTCTCGGCGAGGCTTCTTGAATGGGAGTATACGCTTTTCGACGATGCTGCGCTGTAACAGATCGTTTCCCCTGTAATGGTGAACATTATCGTTTGCTCAGCTGTAACGTCATACAATCAAGGCCTTAGGACAACGACAGATATCCGCCGTCTTAATCTTGGAAGCTACCGTTTGTCTATTCGTATTATTATCCACTCAAGGCCGTACGACAATGAGAAATATCCAGCCACTTTCATTTTTTTAAAGTAAATTTTATTTTATTCGTAACTGCGCACGCGCAGTGGCTTGGAATTACGAGAAATATCTAGACTTTTCATTTATCGTAACTGCGCACGCGCAGTGCCTTAGAATAACGAGAAATATCTAGGCTTTTTATTTATTCGTAACTGAGCACGCGCGGTGCCTTGGAATAACGAGAAATATTTAGGCTTTTCATTTATTCGTAACTGCGCACGCGCAGTGCCTTGGAATAACGAGAAATATCTAGCCTTTTCATTTCTTTCCAGAGATTATTCGGAGCCCTCTGAGAAATTAAACAATTTTAGTGTTCGTCATCGCAAGGACCGTAATTTTGTAAATAGAAAATAAAAACAAAAATATTCTCGTTCTTATACCGTACTTCACTGACACCTGTATGTATGTATATATATATATATATATATATATATATATATATATATATATATATATATATATATATATATATATATATATATATATATATATATATATATATATATATATATATATATATATATATATATATATATATATACATATGTATATGTGTGTGTGTGGGTGTGTGTGTGTGTGTAGAAAATGTAAATAAAAAGGTGACATTGAAGTGTTCCAAGAATAGGAATATTCTTCTTGCATTTCCTATTTACAGAATACCCAATATGTGTGTTTTATGCGTATACTGTATATAACAAACATACATACACATACACACACACCCGCACACCCACCCACCCACACACACACACACACACACACACACACATATATATATATATATATATATATATATATATATATATATATATCCGTATATATACACATACACTGTGTATGCATGCGTGCGCGTGCGCGAGCTAGCCTGAATAAGAACCTCCATAATAAATCGCAAAACAATGCAAACGAAATTTACACTAATACGCAGCAGCACAGGCAAGAGCAACGACCCTATGTGGAGCGCAAGTGGGGCAGTTATGTTGACAAATTCATAACCGATAGCTTCCTCAGAAAGGGAGCAATGAAGCGTCTCTCCCGTTAATGCACCTGAAGTGTTTCCCCGCCTGACATGTACGGTACATATCGCGCGTGAATAATTTGGCCGTGGCGCCTGGGTAAATGGCGAGCGTTCTCACCTTACCGACCGGTCACGGCCAATGATTCCCATCGAATCCGGTGACAGACAAGGGGCCAATGGCCCATATAAACCGCAATACTTGGGAGGGTGAACAGTCTAGGAACCACGTAACCGTGCTGAACTGACAATACACACTGCAGCTTGGAATGGCGAATGAAATGCAACTGGAACACATATTTGTGAGACGACATCTTGAAGACATGTTTTACGCACTGGGAAAAACTTGACATGTGTAAAGAGTTAATTTTTAAATCGTGAATTGCCATTTACCAATGTCTTAGAGTACGTCGTCCTATTGAGAACTGGAGAAAGTATGTTGTATAGTTGGACCATCTGTTATACTGCAGAGCTAGAAAAGATCTCAATTAGACGTGCAAGGACGTTAATAATAATAATAATAATAATAATAATAATAATAATAATAATAATAATAATAATGAAGAAGAAGAAGAAAAAGAAAGGAATGACTAAGATGCGAATACAAACGTAATGATGATTAATGCCCGAGTTAATACTACTCCATCACAGAACAGATACGACACCAACTGGAAAATAAAGAGAAAGCAAACTATAAACTTCTGCTTCATCTTTAAAGACTTTTTTTTTTTCAAATTCCAAGCAAATCTCACAGTATCTCAAAGTTAGGAAGTGCCCATCAATATCTTCACCTACTTATGCAAGTTGTCAGTCCAATAAATGGAATGTAGAAAGAATGGAAACTGTGGACCCATATGGCAGCTTTAGCAATATCTTAATAAATTCAAAGTAGACGATAACAATCTTAAAGGTAGGGCAAAAGCTGTCCCAAATTCTTATTTAATAAACACGATGCCCCGTAGCGGGGTAGTGCCGTCAGTGCATCTCACGTGGTGCACCGTAGGCATTACTTAATGTTCTTTGCAGCGTCCCTCCGGCCCCTGGCTGCAACCCTTTTTTATTCCTTTTTCTGTACCTCCTTCCATATCCTTTCTTCCATCTGACTTTCCACCCTCTCTAACAACTGTTTCATATTGCAACTGCGAGGTTTTCTTCCTGTTACACCTCTCAAATCTTACTGTCAATTTCCCTTTCAGCGCTGAATGACCTCATAGGTACCAGTGCTTGGCCGTTGCCTAAATTCTATAATCCAATTCAATCCAGCCATTTCCGTACTTGGAATTGTAAAGAGAACGTAGACTACACTCTGACTGCACAGCTTTCATAATATTTCCATGAACACTGATAAAATAATAATAAAACTTAACATTTATGAAGGAACCCACATAATTTCCTGTTAGTGAACACATTTTCTGTTCATCACTTGGGATGTCGAAAGAAAGTAAGCCACAAACCTTCTGCGCAGCTTTATAGTAACTTTTATAAAAGGTAACTTTTATAAAAGTAATATTTTTTGAATTTACGAAAGAACCGACATTTCTTACCTTTCGTCTTCCCTTTGGCAGTCCAATATTGAGGATGTAAAAAAAAACGGACTATGTACTGCTAGTACAGCTTTAAAAATTCTTCCCTAAAGTTCACGTAAATCGGAAGAAATCTTAAAGTTAGGAAAGAGTTGGGAGGATTCTAGCTGAGCCCAGAAACTGCCGAGTGTTTTACGTGTTGCTTTAACGAGGCCTCCCTAAATCCAAGGACAATTCCCTCTACTTAAGGAAGCCCTGTGAGGGGGAAGGCTCTTTCCTTGAAAAGTTCATCACCCAGAGGAGCATCACACCTTACGCAACATTTGTGGCTTGGGTTGAGTCAACTCCGTAATTTCATACACAAAGTTACTGGTTTATGTGGTATTTAAATTTACACAAAATTATTCTCAGCAGTTAAAACATCTAAATCACATAACTGGAAGGTACTTCTCTTCCGTAAAAAAAAGGCTAAAAAATTTTATTTAATAAATATATTGTCAACAACTAACATATAACCGATTTTAAAAACTTTAACTTACAAACACACACACACATATATATGTATATATGTATATATATATTTATATATAAATATACACATATAAACATACACACACATATACATACACACATGTATATATATATATATATATATATATATATATATATATATATATATATATATATATATATATATATATATACATACGTACATATACACACACATCGAATATTCTTCAACCCCATAATATTGCAGACAAAACCATTAGCTACGATATCGGTACTGCATTAAAAAAAAATTCATAATCGATAAAACGTGTTCCCGGAACAAAACGAAATTTATTGTGTAAACAGCATTACGTGAAATTCTTCATTCATAATCATAATAATACCCTAACAGAATGTGTAAAAGAAATATATATAAAAATATAGCTTATCCCAAAGCATGTGGATTTTTTCCGAGAACAAAACAAAAAAAGAAGGAAAATTTTTTAAAAACCGCATTTTGATGAACAAGTGCAATACCTGTTGTTGCAAGAGGCGCCTTCCACTGGAGGCGAGAGCTAATAACACCGACAGCTCCATTGTCACGGCGAACACCAACTGTGCGAAAGACCAATTAGATGAGCCAATATATTGATTAGCGAGTCTATAGCCGAGTAATATACAGGCTCAATGGACTGAAGGAGCCCTAATGGAAAGCCGACAGAATTACTGCACACAGGAAATTCTTCAGAGGAACGGCGCTGGCGTGAAGAATTTTGTTTTACTTGACGCGTACCAAGACTGGGGTGAAGGGAAGGAGATGTAAATGAAAAATGTATTTTGTGTAACGTGTATAACAGTGTGTGCGTCCTATGAACGTCATATATGCTCATGTACAGGTACAACTGAAAACAAGTAAAAAATGCGCTGAAGTTTTCTGTGCATCTTAATCAAAGCCATCAAAAATAGATCTGTCTTTCGGTGGTGTCGGTATAATGCTGTATGAGCCGCGGCCTGTGAAACTTTAACCACGGCCCGGTGGTGGCCTGTCCTACAGCGTTGCCAGACGCACGATTATAGGTAACCTTAACCTTAAATAAAATCAAAACCACATAGGCCAGAGGGCTGCAATTTGCTATGTTTGATGATTGGAGGGTGGATGACCAACATACCAATTTGCAGCCCTCTAGCCTCAGGAGTTTTTAAGATCCGAGGGCGGGCAGAAAAAGTGCGGACGGAAAAAAGTGCGGACGGAGAGACAAAGCCGGTACAATAGTTTTCTTTTACAGAAAACAAAAACAAAAAAAGATTCTATACCTGGAGTGAATAACTGAAGGAAATTTAAATGGAAAATATATTTCATGTTTCGTGGATACCAGAACATGCTGTGACATCATATACACATAAATGCAGATACAATTCAGAGAATGAGAGGGAAAATTAATCGACACTGCTGATTTTCATTTTTTAATCTCCACGAGATACGTGAGGGAATGCGAACAGGTTAACACGATTATAATGTGATGTATTAACATAATGAGGGTCGCTAATAACACTGATGAGATAAACTCGAAACGATATCATTATTTCTTACAGGAATATCAATGACATTAGTGTCAGAACACGCGGCGTGATACAATTTGTATTTTGACTATTTATGAGTATTGCATTTTCCTATGGGAATGCTTTTAATTCAGTATGCAGTTATATTTAAGTCTCTCACTAAAATATATTTCATATATACGCAATATATGAATAAAAGATAATTACAGTCCCGTCATAATTAATTTTAATTTGCATTTTTATAAGTTGCAATTATCGTAAAATGCACATATTTATCAGATTTATTGATGATCGGTGTTTAACAATAAAGGGAAGTCTAGTTAATGATGATGACTTTACTCGTCGTAATATAAAGAAAGTTTACAGCGCAAATTCCTCATCTATCATGTGAAGTTCTTGACTAGATACTGACTAAAGATTTTAATGGAGTGATCGAACTATGGACTATGCACAATGGATGAAAGTGTTTAACTAGTGAGCTCAACACGAACATGCACGTGCGTACAAACACATACAGACACAGACACACACACAAATATATATATATATATATATATATATATATATATATATATATATATATATACATATATATATATATATATATATGTATGTATATATGTATGTATGTATGTATGTATGTATATATATATATGGCTATATTGTACCACTGCCCTTGACAAGGGGGGTCAACAGGAAAATAAAATCAAACGTTTAAGCCACATTCATTGAACAGATATACATCATAGAAACATATGTACGTGTATATATATATATATATATATATATATATATATATATATATACAAAGCCCCCATGATGGGTCGCGCGAGTGAATAATCTCGGTCGCATAAACCTATGAATTTCTGCACACACTCACATATCCACAATCCCGCACATAAGCCACCTTACAATTAAGCAAGCGCGCACTTGCAATATATTGAGAAGTGATTGAGGCTGCAATTTCATACGGGCGTGCGAGCATTCCCCCTCCATCGTGGCATTGAATGGAAATCCCTCTCAATAACATTCGAAAGCCCGAGATCTGATTCATGCGTGTGTCTCTTCCATTGACGGTAACTAATAATGACCTCGGAGCGAGGTCTCGTTGAGGCTTGGTCCAGATGACCTCATCCCCCACATAATTTCCGCTCTGCCTCAGCCGTCGGATATGATGCCCTGTGTCGTGGAGGAGGAGGAGGAGGGAGGAGAGGAGGAGGAGGAGAGAGAGAGAGAGAGAGAGAGAGAGAGAGAGAGAGAGAGAGAGAGATCATTGGTAGACATCTGGAAAATACATACAATATATCTGTAGTATATAAAATAACCATTGTTATTTTGAGAGAGAGAGAGAGAGAGAGAGAGAGAGAGAGAGAGAGAGAGAGAGAGAGAGAGAGAGAGAGAGGTCATTGGTAGACATCTGGAAAACGCATACAATATTTCTGTAGTATATAAAATAATCATTGTTATTGAGAGAGAGAGAGAGAGAGAGAGAGAGAGAGAGAGAGAGAGAGAGAGAGAGGTCATTGATAAAACATCTGGTAAACGCATACAATATTTCTGTAGTATATAAAATAATCATTGTTACAGAGAGAGAGAGAGAGAGAGAGAGAGAGAGAGAGAGAGAGAGAGAGAGAGAGAATAGATGTACTCATGCGAAGACATCTGGATATACGCATACAATAGTTTCTGTTATATTTAAATTTATTGTTCGTGAGAGAGAGAGAGAGAGAGAGAGAGAGAGAGAGAGAGAGAGAGAGAGAGAGAGAGAGAGAGAGAGAGAGAGAGAACTGCACTCATTTGAAGACATCTGGATATACGCATACAACAGTTTCTGTTACATTTAAACTAATCGTTGTTCAGAGAGAGAGAGAGAGAGAGAGAGAGAGAGAGAGAGAGAGAGAGAGAGAGAGAGAGTATAATAATTAAATTACAATGAATCTGTAAAATACCAAAACTTATATAAAACAATGTTCCTATCCTATTATCTAAAAACTTTGCATAATAATAAAATCCTAACAACGCTTAAGAGAGTACTTAAATCTGCTTAGAAGTTTTTTTTGCAAGGAATTTCAAATACGAAGCTAATTTCTAATCTCAGGAAGTTAGGTAATCTCATATCATATATCAAAGGGATTTAGATTTCGCTGAAAAAGATTAAAGTAAAAAAATCATGAAACTCAAATTACAATGAATACTGCAAAGTTGAAAATAATGTATAAATATATATGTATAATATATATTATATATATATATATATATATATATATATATATATATATATATATATATATATATATATAAATATATATATATATATATATATATATTGAAAATAATATATATATATATATATATATATATATATATATATATGTGTGTATATATGTGTGTGTGTGTGTGTGTGTGTGTGTGTGTGTGTGTGTGTGTGTGTAATAATCTGACCTCAATCCTTCCCAAATTTTAAATTTCTGCGAATTAATTACCTATGGAATATCATCCCCTTGATTCTAATCATTTATATTCTGACATTCATTACAGATGTTTTGGATGAGCTGAAGAAGGTTAGATTAATATAAGCTGTCATTTATCCACAATGAAATATCACAACTGTTCGAATTTTAATTGATTCCATTTTGCTATTTTGAGAATCACAGCTCTAATAACTGTTTCAGGGAAATATGTGGTTACATACGTATTTGGGGTTTTAAAATTATTTCTATCTTGAGAATATCACCAAGTAACGTTAACAGAAAAAGGGAGTGTTGCCAGCAGGTATATATGAAACTGGAATATTGCGAAAACAATGCCAATTTCCTACCGCCTTGCAACTGACAGGAACACGTTAATATCCTGTAAGATTTGGGAAACATAACCCAGGTGGGAAAATGCTTCCAAAGGGAATGTCGAGGCTTCATTATTTTTCAGATAAGTAAATGCTACTGGGTGTGTCTCGAATATACCACAAGCACAATAAAACAGTAAACTGAACGTCTTTTGTATTAGAATATTCAGTTGTCAAATTTTGAACGGTTCTTAATGAACAGTTATTGAGAGTGGTGCAAACTTTGTTTTTTTTTTCATTATATATTTACAAATGCATTGTATTTTATTTCAATAATGAAGATCATTATTCACCAATGTAATCTTTCAACTGATAAGCTGGCAATACTTAGAAAAAAACAGCCCCAGTAGCCTGATAAATAAGTTCGTAATAATTAATAGATTCAGATCACTAAACTTGACATTATTCATATGAGAACTGGGCTTCCTAGGGCTTTATGATTATCACAAGTAAAATGACTTCTCCATGTTCTCTAATTTTCTTCTTACTTCCGATTCTCCCTGAATCTTGAAACGTTTTACCTTTTTAAGAGGCAAAATTATCGCTTCCTCCAACTGAAGCCTTGTTTATTCCCTTCCTTTTTCTTTTGGGGGTTTTGCCTGGATTGGGCCACCTAATTATTTCCATATCAACTTTTGCGTGAAAATAAAACGAAAAGGATCTTAGTGCCAACTTCGACTTCAAATATCCTGTCATTTTAGATTTATGATCCCTCTAAAACTGGTAAAAGGTAATCTACACAGTTACCATCCCACCATAACCGTGGTTTTTTTTTTTTAAATAATGAAGAGAATAAGAAGCCAAGTTTTATTTGGTATGAAGTTTATAAGCTTTTCATGTAAAGGACGACAATCCACATCCTCTAATCTAGAGAAGTTAAATCATTCAGGAAATAAACAGCAAGGCAGAGTACTGCATACTCTGGAATAGCACGAAATGCTAATCAGGCCTACAACTAAAATTAAACAAGTGAAAAATGCGCCGAAGTTTCTTCGGCGCAATCGAGTATAATCAAGGCCACCGAAAATAGATCTATCTTTCGGTGGTCTCGGTCCATGAAACTCTCAGCCAGCCGTGGTGGCCTGTCCTATATCGTTGCCAGAAGCACGATCATGGCTGACTTTAACCTTAAATAAAATAAAAACTACTGAGGCTAGAGGGCTGCAATTTGGTTTGCTTGATGATGGGAGGGTGGATGATCAATATATTAATTTGTAGCCCTCTAGCCTCGGTAGTTTTTAAGATCTGAGGGCGGACACAAAAAGCAAGGACGGACAGACGCAATAGTTTTCTTTTACAGTAAACTAAAACTGCCCAAGTGAATATTGACTGTCCAGCTCATAATTGCCCAGGCACTTTTCTTCTGTCTAATCTAAAATGCCCAGGCATTTTTCTATTTCCATGCTCTTGTTTCAGTCTAATTAAAACATTTCCAGGCATTTGTTTCAGTTTGCTTCAAAAGTGTATAAACACTTTTTTGATTCAAGAACACCAGGGGACTTTTTCTGTCTAATTCAAAAAACGCCTAAGCCATTGTGTTACGTCTAAATAAAAGTATCCAGTCTAAAAACGTTTATAAATATCAAGCCATTTTTTCTGTCTATTTCAGATATGCCTAGAAATTTTTTTTTCAAAAGCCTGCAGTGGCCAAGGTAATCGACAGCGTTGTGATCATAATACCTTCTATTAAAACTTTTCCAAATCTGCTTTTGCCATTAACCATGACCTTGATCTCGAAACAAGAAAAATGTCAATGCAAAATTAAGCTGATCCCATTAATAAGCAGATTTACATAATAAAAAGCTTCTAAAATCATTACACCATCGGATAATAACTGATCGCGTCTGTCAATCGCGAGCAGCAGTACTGAATGTTAATAAATCAAATATCCAGCATCAACGAAAGACCTGACCTGAACAATTCTTCATTTAAGCCA
>NC_089750.1:8306936-8311936 GCF_040412425.1 Macrobrachium rosenbergii | reverse complement strand
ACACACACACACACACACACACACACATATATATATATATATATATATATATATATATATATATATATATATATATATATATAACACACACAGACATATATATATATAAATACACGTTCATAAAAGGCTTATGAATATGGTGTCGAACAGCCAATATACAAAATACGCCATCCACCTCAATCTTGCAAGTTCTTTCGAGCATTCTGATCCATCCTATGCATTTTGGGTCCCTTTATCCCTTTCCCTAATTATACTTCTATATTGAATGCATTTTTACCAACCTACCATCCTCCATTCTTTTACTTTACTAAACCACTGCAAAATAAACGGATCTATTCTTCCACTGACGCTAAGCTTTTTTCATAACTCCACATTTTTACCCTCACATTTCCTGTTAGGCAATGTAAGTTACGCACAGAATCCATAACAATAGCCAATTTTTTTTTCAATTAATTTCCACCTAAAATCCACAATATCTTTCCATGAAGGAAAACTGACTCAACAATAACTTCATGCACTCATACTTTAGCTTCCATAAGCACTCCATGATTCTTGGTCCATTCTCCTCTCTCTCTCTCTCTCTCTCTCTCTCTCTCTCTCTATATATATATATATATATATATATATATATATATATATATATATATATATATATATATATATATATATATATATATATATATATATACATATATATATATATATATATATATATATATATATATATATATATATATATATATATATATATATATATATATATATATATATATATATATATACAAACACATATGCGGCCGCGGGCGTGTGTGTTTCAGTGCATTTATATATATACACGTATATATATATATATATATATATATATATATATATATATATATATATAAATGTGTGTATGTGTGTGTAGCTTCTATGTTATCATCAAAGTTAACGTGCGAATGTGTACCTGCATTCCTGTCGTCATTGTTTTTAAATACCGGAAAAAGGGTACATGAATCTAGTTCAGTGCCAAATCCCGCGCGCCGGCAAATTGCAATCAATTATGAACGCTAAATAAAGTAATAATGGTATTCCGCGACTCTGAAAGTTCACCGATCTATTTGTAAACAATATTGGCTTTTCGACGCTTATCTGTTCTCCACAGACACGTACCCATTCCCCTCAGGCTCATGAACTGTCGATTAGTTTATTTTTTGTACACTTTTTTTTTATTTTACTGCACTACAATTTACAGTATATTAATGGAATTATTAGGCCTTCATGAAATTCGAATGGTTTCCATTGGGTCAGAAATATTAGCAATGACTGTCATAAGATTTATATGATACAATTTTACAGTCATCAGATTAACATAAAACCGGATTGAAGATGAAGAAGAATAGGAGGAGGAGGAGGAGGAGGAGGAGGAGGAGGAATCTAAAGGTAAATAGTAATAATACTTACGAGACTCCTCGACCAATTCTGCTAATATTTTTCATTAAATAATATATATATATATATATATATATATATATATATATATATATATATATATATATATATGTGTGTGTGTGTGTGTACATACATATATATATACATACATATATATATACATACATACATACATACATATATATATATATATATATATATATATATATATATATATATATATATATATATATATATATATATAATATAGCAGTGTCATTACCCCGATCAGTTTTTCCTGTATACAATTACCTTTAAAACGAGGACAAACATAAACACACCTTCCAAACCTGTGGTGGTTCCTTTACAGTAACAAATCGTACATCAGCATCCATTGTCATGATATTTCCAAGCAACAGAAAAAAAGTGAGAGAATTTTATTCATTTTATCCATTTCCGAACATAAGCGTATTACCATGATTGTGTGATTTCACCCACGCGTAAAATGGTAAACCTGATAAAATTGTTAATGCTCTTCAAAAGCAAGATTGCCCATGAAACCTATTTTTACCACCATACCTAATGCGGTTTTGAAACAATGGGGATATTGCAGCAAATGCTTTTAATAATCGCTGCACTATCTCTACTATATATATATATATATATATATATATATATATATATATATATATATATATATATATATATATATATATATATATATATATTCTACAAGACAATCATAACACCATCGCTGTATTTTTCAAGAGAACTTGCTCAAATTAAAACTGATGACATATTATGCCAAAGAGTATATTTATGTTCAAAGTTACTCAATATACTTTTAACTATGTGGTATACGACCGTGAAATGTATTTATAAGGAAAGTTAATGAGGTCTTGAAGGCTGTTTTCTATATATTTGAAATAAAGTATTCTTCACCCAAGTAACCAATTATAAGTATAATATAACTTTGGTTATGACGGCTTGCTTTGTAAAAACCCTACGGATATCAGGTTTCACATTTCACTTACTTACACGTCTCTAAACAGGCGTGCTTTCATGCGTTTCATGAAGACCTCAAACTATTATTCACTGTTACCAGATAGATGTATTTTCTGCTAAAAACCTATACTTTCTCGAAACCATTATTCGGTATTTGTTGCCAAAGACAGTTGGTTTGATCTTTTAATCAACAAATAAAGCACAAATCATTGGAGACTCAATGCTAAAGTAATTGAGTTACTGATTCAACCCAACCCATTTCCAATCAGTTGAAAAAAATCATTTCAGCTTAATGGATTTTTGAACCAGCCGACTTCCCCACCCGCCCCCCCACCCCTTAGGTAATCATTCCTTCCGAGTGCCAAGGATCCCATTAAAAATGAAAACCACCGACGTTTGACGTCACAGTGATCAATATGTTACATCCGTTTCGATTTAGTGAAAAAAAAATACCCTTTCTCTCATTGTTTCGTTTCTATTTTTATCTAACAGTTTATTCATCTTTAACTTCTGAGGAAAGATCGACTCACTGTAAATATCATGTAATCTTTTTTTACGAATGAAAGTAATTAACTTTCATTCTTTTCAGAACTGAGGACTGAATTATTTTTATTCTTTTTATGTTGCGTTAGGAGATGGCTGAAGAATGTTCGATTCACATATGTTAATTAATCGTTAACGGTAAAACATCCTATTGATTACCTGAATAACGCTTGAGTAAAAATCTGAAAATTCAGGAGTAATGAAAGTAGTGATAACGGCAGCTGCGATCGCCCCGTCGCGACTCGTAGGGAAAGAGTCAGAATCACTTCATCGAATATTTATCTACGAAGAATAGAAACCGTCTTAGAAGCAAAAGGGTTCATTTTAGAATGCCAAAGATAATGACTTTTACAGTTTTCTATTCCAGGGACCAAATCTATTCCTGCTTGTAGTCAGATGCTTAGAAAGAAAGCTTAAATACCCAGAATTTAATTCCAGTTACACACTATACAAACCATCAGTTACAAACCATGGAACACTGACCATGTGTATAAAGAATGTGAAGACCAGGAATTTCTGTCTATTCTTTTGTTGGTATTGAAAAGCGCCAAGTCATTCATTAAACCAACCGAACATATTCAGGAACATGGACCAACAAATAAAATCAAATTATGTTTCCTTTAATAGCGCAACTGCAAAAACAGTTATATGGCTGAAAAGAAGAAGCAATTTGCAGTCTGGTCAATCTTAATTGGTCATGACCAGAGGGTGGGGAAAAGTAACAAGGTTCGTCACTTAAAGTCTGAGTATTTCTGTCTTCAAAATTGGTCAAATTTAGCTTTATAGCTGCCTTTTTTCTGTCATTCTCTTACTAGCATGAAGTTTTACTCAATGTCGTTAATATTACCATGTACATTTTCCTGAACAAATTTTTTTTTATTCCGCGCTCCTCTTTTTCATCTCTTTATATATATCGATTATCTACATAAATGTGATTGTTAAGATTGTTATTCTGAAGGCAGAACCCCGTTAGCCAAATAATACTAGTTCAATATTAATATATGTTATTCAAAGCTATCACTTTCACTGATCTCGAATATCTAATACATACACACACACATATATCTGTACATTATATATATATATATATATATATATATATATATATATATATATATATATATATATATATATATATATATATATATATATATATATATATATATATATATATATCTCAACATTCTTGGAATTACTTGCCAATATTCTAGCCCCAAAGTGTATAAGTTACTATGGAAATGTGTAAAATCTATATTTCGTTCTGACATTAAGGAATAGGTTTAAGACCAAAGATTCACGGTTTCATATACTTTCTATTCATGAGCGATGTCCAATGATTAAGCGAAGCCAATTCAGCTTGAAGCCAAATCAGTAATTGGAATCACATCCTCAGAGAAGAAGATACTTGATATTGTTTGTTTAAAGAAGGAATAAGGGTATTTTCCTTTATCTAAGCACACTCGATAGCACCGTTATTAATCAAGTTCAGAATGTAAACATTGGTCTGGAGGGACCCCTCTCCTATAAAAAGCAAATTGTTGCTTAAAGACAACACAATATGAGAGAGAACATTTAGCTCAAATAAGGCGAATCTTCAAAGTCAATCATTCTTGTCAAAAGAAGCATATTTATTACTTTCTCCTTTAATGTTTTAATTATTACTGATGCACACTGCCACATTCGTTATTAAGCACAAAATGAACAAAATAGGGAACCTCAGTTAAAAAAAAACAAAATAATAATAATAATAATAATAATAATAATAATAATAATAATAATAATAATAATAATAATAATAATAATAATAATAATAATTATAAATACTTTCTCATACAAAATTAATGCAATCTAGACCTGCCATATTTTTATATAATCGATAGAAATACATCAGAACTTGATAAAAAAAATATTTCAAATACTTCCATGTTATATTACACAAAGAATGATCTGAAAGCTGCTAAGAAGAAGCCTTCTTGTTACATAGTTTAAAATATACACATAAATCAAAATGATGGATAAAAATATGTGTACATATTAATAAC
>NC_089750.1:8291936-8299436 GCF_040412425.1 Macrobrachium rosenbergii | reverse complement strand
TTTTTATAATCTTTAAGTTGAGGCACCTTGACTGTGCATATACATTAATAAATTACCGTAGAAATTCCTGGTGAAACGCATTCTCATACGCACAGATGCATTTACATTACAATATTTCTTTCCAAATCCGTATGTGTACGGTAAACCACTAACTGTATAAATGTACGACATCCATAAACAAACACTTGCCCGCAAAAATAAATGCTTACTTTATTAGTTATTAGCGTTATACTTTCAGGTATGAAAATTATATTTCAGATCATCTTTCAGAACTACAAACCTACATCTTATACATATATACTCTTATACATTTGTGTGTGCATGTTCGCATGTGAGTTTCTGTAAGTATAAGTAGCACTCATACTTATCAGGATGGAAGTCGATGGATACACACAAGAATATAATGTATCCAATAATGTTGCCTTAGCTTTCTGTTCGAAGTTTGAAATTTGAAAAGGACAGAATGAAGACAATTGCCTTCTTGCTTAGTTATAAAGGCACCACTCCAAAGGACTGGACAGGTAAACGTGACAAACAAACAAGCGCGAAATGCTGAAGCGTGCTGCACGTATCTTCTTCTTTTTTTTTTTTTTTTTTTTTTTACTCAAGGTGTTTGTTTCTTCTTTTATTCCTAGGTCAGAAGAGCTTCCAATGCTCCGAGGGGACGTCCTAAGTAAGTAGAGACTCTAACAGAAACGTTTCTCCTTAAACTAATTACGTGGATCAACTATACTTAATGTTACATAATACAAAATATGAAATTAATAATCTTACCGAGTAAGAGAACTAAATCACTTAACTACTCAGAAACACGAGAGAGAGAGAGAGAGAGAGAGAGAGAGAGAGAGAGAGAGAGAGAGAGAGAGAGAGAGAGAGAGAGGAATAGCTCTAAACTCAAGAAAAGGATGGAATATATAAAACATTTAAAATAAAATTAAATCGTAGAATTATGGAAATGGATCTAAAGAGAACAATATTCGAAAACTAACCATAAGTAATGTTGTAAACACAAAATGGATCATTCAGATGTAACAAAAATATAATGCTATAAATATACCATATATGAACAAAGTAAATTAATAGATGAGTCTTTCATGGGTAATGAAAATAAAACAATCGAGTTTTCTGTACAGCGTATAATAAAGGCGACCAAAAACAGATCTATCTTTCGGTGGTCTCGGTATGATGCTTTATGAGCAGCGGCCCATGAAACTCTCAGCCGCCCGTGGTGGCCTGTCCTATATCGTTGCCAGAAGCACGATTATGGCTAACTTTAGCCTTAAATTAAATCAAAACTACTGAGGCTAAATGGCTGCAGTTTGTTATGTTTGATGATTGGAGTGTAGATGATCAACATACCAATTTGCAGCCCTCTAGCCTCAGTAGTTTTTAAGATCTGAGGGCGGACAGAAAAAAGTACGGACGGACAGACAAAACCGGCACAAGTTTTCTTTTCTGAAAACTAAAAATGCAATGCAATTGATGTAACCACTATCGAAAAACAGGAAAGTTTAACCATATTCTGAAGCAGAATCTGAATAAAATGAAAAATTCATCTAAAAACAAAAGATTTGGAAACATGCCATTGTGAGGATAAACGAAAATTATTCCATGTAAAAAAAAAAATGCTAAACTGAAGGATGATTTATGTGCAGTAAATCGCAGAAAGTAACACCGATTTAGAAAAAAAAAGACTAAATCCTTTTATTGCGCTATTTTTAATACTGAAGCTTATATTCATCATATATATAATACATAGCGACGTTTTACAATTCATACTGAAATGTTCTGATTTTGCTACGACTTTCAGTTCATTCCGAAGCAATTCTAATATCTGCATGTGAAAGCATTTTTCAGGATTCATACTTCTGTCTTTGTAAATATTCAAAAGTCACTTCATAGTTTTTAAAATTATTTACTCTTTGTAAATATTCAAAAGTCACCTCATAGTTTTTAAAATTATTTACTGTCATAAAACAAACACTCTTTTAGTTGGATTTATCGTGTTATTCCTTAAGGTTTCTAGAATTATACGATTATTTTACCGTGTCTCAATGCAGTTTTTATTTACGCAACGTTTGCAGTTACATTTATACGCGTTTTCTGATTTTACTGATATATTTATTCTTCTATACAACCCCTTCCAATTTGTTCCACCCTGTGACTTTGCCATCGAGCTAAATCATAAAAATATTTAACTGTCTTCAATAATGTGTTTCAAATAATTATGGCCTTACATTTTGAAATCTACATTACTACTGAAATGTGTCTCGAGTATTCCTACTTACTTTTTTGTCAAGTAAAAATCTGAAAATTACCAAGAATAGGAGAGCCATTTTCCGCTACATACACACGAGCGGACTCCCGTGAAAAGACACACTCACACACATACACGCACATACCATCCAGGACGCGAGAGAATGTGTGTATAATATAGTGTCTGTTAAGAGAGGGTTGATTCGAAGCGCATCTGATAAGTACAGTATTCTAAGCAGTTATGGGAAAAAGATGAAGTGGAGGTTTTCTGCACAAGAGTTTCATACACGATTCTAGTGGAATAAGTATGAAAATTACTTTGAACACTGCCTTTATCTCTTTCCTGAAGCCACGCCATATTAGGGAAAATGCTTAATGTGTGAATCATTACCAAATCAACAGATAAAAGTATGAATTAAATAAAACCGTTTATCGGTTATTTTACTCTCTAGAGTTATACTCTGTTGGTTTACCGATGGAAATCAGTTAAAATAAATAAAACTAAAGCAACTTTCGAAGACTTCTAGGCATCTTAGGAAACAGTGAATCCCGCTAGCTAAAATAACCACATGTAAAAGTTATATGAAAAATGAAATAGACTCTAGACAGAAACAGAGAACAAAAGAATTTGAATAAATGTGCTTGCTGAATGAAGCAAAACAACGATAATAGAGAAGAAAGCGTAATTTTCGTAATAAAATAAATCATATGGGAGAGAGTGTAAGATTTATAAGAGCGAAAAACCCGGAGATTTTAATAATAATAATAATAATAATAATAATAATAATAATAATAATAATAATAATAATAATAATAAGAGAAAAAAGCTCAATCCTCTCAATAAAATACACCACAGGACAGGGAACGTAGAATTTATAACAGAAAAAAACATGGATTTTAAACTCATACAATGAGATTATCTTGGATTATCCAGCAGGAGGGGAATGTAAAACTGACAATAAGAACCTAGATTTTTAAAATGAGGATTTGTAGAGACAGAACGACTTCAGATAGAGGAGACTGCAAAACTGATAAAAAAAACTGATAAGGTTTTGTGGAACGAGGTTAGCTGAAAGACACCCCACGAAGGAGGAGGTACCACTGATAAAACGAAGAGGGTAAGGACTTTAGACTAACGAGATTTTAAGGACGGGAAAACACGCGTACGAGTCTAAGGTTAAACTGGTGATAATTAAAAAAAAATCCTTCAAACATACAAAATATCTAAAGAAACCCAAAGAAGCCCCACGAAGGAAAAGGTACCACTGATAAAACTAAGAGGATAAGGACTTTGGACTAACGAGATTTTAAAGAAGGAAAAACGCGAGTACGAGGGCAAAAAATTAAACTGGTGATAATTAAAAAAAAATTCAAACATACTAAATATTAAAAGAAAGATGTCAAAAGGAGGAGAATGCACAATTAATAAAACTAAATGACGATAAGCTTTAAACAAAATTATATCTGTCACGCAGCAGACACCAGAAGAATTAGTTAGCATTAAAACACAGAGCAGAGCTTACAGTATACACCAACGAATCTAGCTATCAACGCGAAAAGATGAATGAATGGGAAGGACACATCAAACAAACGAGATTTGTTGTGAAATAATAATATCAGGAGAAAGTAAATTTAATCAAACCATAAGTGTTACTAAAATCATAACATTTGTTGGGAGAGCAAGGCATCACGAGCAGGAAAAGATAAAAATTATTAAAACTAAAAAAACAGGAGGCCTTCAAACAAACGCTACTTGTGAAGGAAAGACCCCAAAGGAAAGAAAATAAAACTCGATAAAACTCAAAGAAGATGAGAGAGAGAGAGAGAGAGAGAGAGAGAGAGAGAGAGAGAGAGAGAGAGAGAGAGAGGGTGTGCGGGGTGTGGTGCTTTAAACAAACAAGATTAGTCGCGAAAGAAAGACACCGGAAAAATGTTTATTGCTTTAAGAAGCAGCCACTTAACTCCTGAGGACAAAGTTAAATGAGAGTCTCTCTCTCTCTCTCTCTCTCTCTCTCTCTCTCTCTCTCTCTCTCTCTCTCTCTCTCCTGGCAAAGTTTCCTGGAGAGGACAAATAGGACATTTCTTCACACACCATTCGGTTAATTAGACAAGAGAAGCCCGGACTAATTTCTCATTCTGGGCCGCCCTCCTCTGTTTCAGCCATTCTTTTACTTTTTTTTTAACGTTCCTGTCCCCATTTTTCTCTCTTTTTATTTTCGTACTGCCTCTCCCAGCAGCTTACTCTAGTTTTACGAGATAATCTTTGGGAATCTCAGGGTGGAGTATTCCTAATATAGGGCAGCGAAAATTGGACTTAATCGAATTTATTACCAGATTATCTTTGGAAATCTGAGGAATGAGTTGGAATCTCATGATCGAGTTTTCCTAAAACTATGTAATGGATTTTGGATTGAATGGAACTAGTTCGAGATCATCCTGTGTAATCTTATAAAAACAATTAAAAAATGCGCCGAAATTCCTTCGGCGCAATCGAGTTTTCTCTACAGCCGCTACAGCGTATAATCAAGGCCACCGAAAACAGATCTATCTTTTGGTGGTCTCGGTATAATGCTGCATGAGCCACGCCCCATGAAACTTTAACCACGCCCCGGTGGTGGCCTGGCCTATTTCGATGCCAGACGCACGATTATAGCTAACTTTAACCTTAAATGAAATAAAAACTACTGAGGCTAGAGGGCTGAAATTTGGTATGTCTGATGATTAGAAGGGTGGATGAACACCAGACCCATTTGCAATCCTCTAGCCTCAGTAGTTTTTAAGATCTGAGAGCGGACAGAAAAAGTGTGGACGGACAGACAAAGCCGGCGCAATAGTTTTCTTTTACAGAAAACTAAAAGTATCCATAAAACGAATACTAGATTAAAATGAATGATCACTTATCATGAGATTATCTTTGGAATTCTTAAAAACGAGTGATCTTAATTCTGTAATTGATACCGGACTGGACAGCATTTTCATGAGAAAATTTCTAGGAACCTTAGAAACACGTGCTTTTAAAACTGAACACTGAGCATTATATCACACAGAAATTGGTAATCAATCTTTCTAATCGTTAGAAAGGAGGATTCCTTCACATCTGCAGTGAATATCGAACTGAAAACGATTAATACAAGGTAATGTGAGGAATATTCGTTACAAGTAATACCACAAATCTCCAGTTAACAACGATAAATATGATCCATTGCGAGAACAGTTTTAGGAACATTAGAAATGAGTACATTCCTACAACTCTTTCATGAAACTAGAATGAAAAAAGAATTACAAATATGTCAATTAGGAAAAAATATTGATATACAAACTGACAGCAACTGAAAAGTAAATAAGTAAGAAAAATCAGTATAAATGTGTACAAACGTTTAGTGTCGCATCAGAAGCCTGTGGGCACGCATCCACGCAGAACCTCAGCTTACTGTGGAAACAGATGCCCCACGGAGCGAGTACCGATCAGTAAATCAAGAGGCACAAATTCCGTGCTGAAGAAACTTAGGGAAGTAGACGAGCACGGAATGTTATCATAACATGAACTAATGCACCCGTAACGTCAAAAATAACAGTAATACAGGAGAAGTCGAGCCGGTAAGTCCCAACCTTATGGATTTTCAAGTTCCATCCCAAAGCTTGTAACATAACATCGGTAAGTACACTTCTCCGGGGCTCAGCGGTGGAAAGGTTTTTGTCCCCAGGCTAGACAAAGGAAATCTACACGTGGAGTTCATTATAGGGATTTTGTTGACATCTAGAGAGCATACCAATCCATCAACAATAGATAAGAAGGTCTGAAGATAATGTCGTTAATATCTCGTCTTTGTAGGTTTAGAAATCCATCGAATGGCAACGATACAATATATACGCTTAAATTTCTACGAATAAGGAAGCCTTGAGCCGCAGGACATTCAATTACTTACTCAAAATAACCAAGTATAGGTTATCAAATATGGCAAATCATTACACTCTCTCACTACCTGACTACACCACTTACAGATCCGCTCTAAATTTTCTATAGAGGCAAGGCGGCTTATTTATTTCACTATAAGAGAGAGAGTCAATGCCAACTACAAAGGAATCATCATCTATACGCCATTGTATCATATTCCCAAGGTCAACAACAAGACCGTGTCAGTTAAAGGTTGAAAACAATAAAAATGTAAACACTACTAAGTATATTAATATATATATATATATATATATATATATATATATATATATATATATATATATATATATATATATATATATATATATATATATATATATATATATATATATATATATATATATATATAATATATATATGTATGTATGTATACATATACACAAGTAAGCAACGAACCAATTGATTGTATATATAGCATTAATTCCTAAAGATGATTTTAAATTAATAAGCACGAAACTTTTATCTACGAAGCTAAAAAAAAAAATCTTATAAAAAGAGCCCGCAGAGAAATACATCTCGAATAGTCTAGAGAAGCCGATTCAGCCAAACCCAAAACTCAAAAAAAAAAAAAAGGGGGCAGAAAGGACACAAAAATAGAAATATGAAGAAAAGAAAGCAGTTCCAGGTAGAGAAAACTCATCGAAACGCCCCCGATGAAAAACGGCCAACTTTATCAAGAAAATCTGGCATCGAAAAGAATGAGGCCACGAGCTCTTTGTTGAGCTCCCCCGAGGCATTAGGAAATTTGTACTGGTAAGGAGGCTTTCTTTCCCCCTTAATGCATTGCATTCCAGCGAACATTGGACCCCCAACTTCCACTCCAGACTCTCCCTTCCCCCCTTCCGGCAAATGCACAAAAGGGAGGAAAAAGATCTGATCGCCAGTAACGAGTCTTCAATGCAGAGGCTCCAGAAAAGAGCCTTCGTCTCTGCCTAACGCACCGTTCAACTTTTTAGGAAGCTCTTGCGCCGCTGGATAGGTTCAATCAGAGGGAAGGTCTCTCTCTCTCTCTCTCTCTCTCTCTCTCTCTCTCTTTTTATATTTTTATGTTTTATATATATGGATATATATATATATATATATATATATATATATATATATATATATATATATATATATATATATATATATATATATATATATATATATATATATATATATATAATATATATATATATATCATACACATAAATATAATAATAATTCTCTCTATCTCTCTCTCTCTCTCGTGCACGCACACAAGCAATTAAAATAGTAATCTACTCACTCTTAGCATTAAAGCCTACAGA
>NC_089750.1:8259436-8289436 GCF_040412425.1 Macrobrachium rosenbergii | reverse complement strand
TTGAGATGTAAGATACAATCGTAGCGTTCGCCGAAGTGACGAGAGGGAGCAAACACTTCGATGGCAAGCAGTGAAGAGATAAGAAGGAGGAAGTTGATTTCACGGCTTTTTTTTTTCTTTAACGTCATTGTTTTGTTTTTAGTATTGCGAACTTACTTTTGGTTTTCTGTAAAAGAAAACTGTTGTGCCAGCTTTGTCTGTCCGTCCGCACTTTATGCTGTCTGCATTTTCTGTCCGCACTTTTCCTGTCCGCCCTCAGATCTTAAAACCTACTGAGGCTACAGAGCTGCAAATTGGTATGTGGATCATCCTTCCTCCAATCATCAAACATACCAAACTGCAGCCCTCTAGCCTTGGTAGTTTTTATTTTATTTAAGGTTAAAGTTAGCCATAACCGTGCTGTGGCAACGCAACAACACAGGCCACCACGGGCGGCTGAGAGCTTCATGGGCCGCGGCTCATGCAGCATTATACCGAGACCTCCTAAAGATAAATCTATTTTCGGTGGTCTTGATTATACGCTGTACAGAAAATTCGACTGCGCCGAAGAAACTTCCAGTTTTTTTTTTTAACAGAGATGACGGATGGTTGGTTTTACTTGTCAAGTTTGGTCTTTTAGGTCCTCGATACTGTTTGCTTTTACTTATCTTTCTAGTTTTTTCCACACCTGACTCTCTTGTTTAATTTGCTAAAAAATGCTTGTAAGAAAGTAGAGATATTGGTTTAACTTTGTCTGGTAATGCCTATTAGTATAATAGGATATGGCCTTTAAAAAGTACGTTAAAAGAAAAAGAAGAAGATGGAGATTTTTCTCTAATCAATTCTTAGTCTTTATGTTTGTTTGCGCTCTAAAAACAATGTTCTCATGAATGTACTGGAGAAGAAGCTTCCTTTTACTAAAATAATGTAGTGAATAAAATTTTTGGATCTGCTAAAAAGATCGAATTGTGAAAGGCATGAAAGCAGATTTTAAAAATAACATTGCTTACATTTCGTAAATGTTGCTATAAAAATATTCCTGATTACTAGAGGTAGCAGATAAATATGTAATTCCACATATTAGTCCATAAAAAAAAACTCAATTTCTTTGCAAGTGAAAACATGTATTGCATATATTTAGGTTTATGGAAAATAGGAACTTGAGAGTACGAACAGAGTCAAGTTCATGTACACGTATATTAACTAAAAGGATGGAATGGGCTTCCTTTGTCGTATCCTTGCTGTTGCGGGCACGCACACGCACATATAATTACACACACACACACACACACACATATATATATATATATATATATATATATATATATATATATATATATATATATATATATATATATATATATATATATATATATATATATATATATATATATATATATATATATATATATATATATATATATATGTGAGTGTGTGTGTGTGTGTGTGTGTGTGTACATGTGTTATGTGTGTGTGTGTGTGTGTGTGTGTGTGTGTGTCGCGCTCGCACACACAGACACAAATAAAAGAATATATTTGAAAATGCACAATCAGCAGGAACAACAGCAGGAAAAACGAAACAAATGCAACGGGTGTAAGACCTCCCGTACAACGGAATATACAACTCAGTGTGAAGAGCAGGCGAAGAGAATATAAATAAGCCTTTACATATTCAGTGATTTCACGTCCGCGGTAATGTATAATGGTCCTCCTTTGATATTCGTCATCGAAAGCTTCCTCCATCCCTCTGAAGTGTTATGCTGCCCACTCGGCTCAGACATTTCGGGTACGGAATTCGATTCGAGTCGAGAACAGAGTCGGTACATTCAATTATTATTTCATTATTCTGTGGTATCTGAGGTGATCTTGCTTGTGAGGTGCATATGTGTAATATCGGGTACATGCCTAGATTTGGCAAATATTAACATAATAATTAATATACAGGTATACTGATAAAGGAATTACGATACAAATCCGTTTTTCTGGATATACATGTATCATACACGAAAACCGACATAACGATATAGAACTTAACATGTGATGTTGCATGATATACCTTACCGAGTATATTCATATAACCACACGCGCGTTTACAAAAAGTTAATTTACGCTTGATCTGAGCATTGTTTCATAATGAATTCGTGCATATTGCATTACACTATTACGAATAATTCTTCTACGCCTCGTCCAAATTGAATGAGCTCTCTCTTCATCAGCAATCCATATATGGAAATTTTGTTACGTTTGCATAAACATGAAAACTGATATTCAACAGAAAAGGTCAGGTAATCAGTATTAACTTCCACCAAATGACTGCAAATACGGTTTCCGTAAAGGTAAAATACCAGCAGTGTTTTTTTCTACTACCAAAATATTATTCAATTAACAAAACTGAAAGCAAAGTTGTCTGCTATAAAATTCCGTATTCTAAGGCTCTGCAGTTGAATCTCGTACAGTCACTCGTCGTTTAAATAGAATTTCATGATAACCAAACGTTTTCTATGGAATTTAATTTCCAAATATGGAACCACAAAGAAATCTAAAAGAACACATCTTAAATAAAACTTAATTAAATGTCAAAAATGGACATTTTTTTTAGGGAAAACAGTAGAAGATGCCACGTCCTTAAGCATTTAGAATGTGATGAGTCAAACCTACCTCAAAATGAGAGAGAGAGAGAGAGAGAGAGAGAGAGAGAGAGAGAGAGAGAGAGAGAGAGAGAGAGAGAGAGAGAGAGAGAGAGAGAGAGAGAGAGAGAGAATAGGAACACGAGTTTTCATACATCAGATTCTACGCATTTTCTCTCTCTCGAGAGAGAGAGAGGGAAAATATGAACCATGGTGTCATTGCTTAATTTAAAAACGTTCGTCATTCCATTATATCGCAGGACACTTGGCAGGATCATTCTGATCCACTTAAACAAGTCCGCTGCTTCCTAATTTGGCTCCCCTAGACACTGACAGCTCGAAATTTTTCAGATACAAATTTTCTTATTATGAGAGAGAGAGAGAGAGAGAGAGAGAGAGAGATACGAGAGAGAGCAGAGAGAGAGAATGAGATAGACAGAGATAATATGATATACATCAGACTCCACGCACCTTCTCGAATGAGATAGACAAGGTAATATATATATATATATATATATATATATATATATATATATATATATATATAGAGAGAGAGAGAGAGAGAGAGAGAGAGAGAGAGAGAGAGAGAGAGAGAGAGAGAGAGAGAGAGAGAGAGGGAGATAGTGTTTTAATACATCAGACTCCACACACCTTTTCGAATGAGATATACAAGGTAATATATATATATATATATATATATATATATATATATATATATATATATATATATATAGAGAGAGAGAGAGAGAGAGAGAGAGAGAGAGAGAGAGAGAGAGAGAGAGAGAGAGAGAGAGAGAGAAATACGTGTTTAAGTACATCCGATTCCACGCGCCTTTTCGAACTGGATAGACAAGGTAAGAGAGAGAGAGAGAGAGAGAGAGAGAGAGAATGGGTTGGGGGCGGCGTTGGACCTTCCCCGGCGTGAACTGAACGAGATTAAATCGGATGATTCCATCTTTATTAGTTCCCTCTTCATCTTGGCAAGTGGAAGGTTATTGTCTTCATGAGCGACGTTCAAGGGGCCAATTGAACCTTCGGGAAACGGAGATGTGCTTAAATGAAGTCAGAGAAAAAATAGTTGCGAAAAACGATTTTTCGTCCCGTTATCTGAACTGGTTAAACTAAAAGGGTTAAGCAAGGTGCTTTAATCTTCTCATTAGTTTGCTTTGATAAAAATGTATGAATATCCTAAAGATATTTTCTTATGCTTGTTTTGATTTTTGTTGTTTTTTTGCACAATATTCTGTCGTCTGCTACACATGAACAGTACTTCCGCTCGTTATCAGTCGGCTTAATGACTGAACTTGAAAATAAACAAATCAAATAACACTGACGACTAGGCATGATCGCTCACTTCTTTTGGGAATGAATTATTCCATAACAATATGTACGCTTTTACAAAAATAGGTCAAATCGCTTTGTGGATTTTAACCGCTGATCATTGATACACTAAAGTGACTAAACCATCACTACACCCACTCAATCACAAGTCAATAATTGAAAAAAAAAAACAAAGATAGGCCACTAAAGATACCTAAAATCATGGCGAGCCTACCACTGATGAGGGAGGGTAATAGGCATATATTGAATGATTAACAGTAAACTGTCCTGGTGCCATAATTGCAATGAATATTGACGCCGGTTTCATTCAATTTAAACTGATAATAAAATGAGAAGGAAATAAAAAGAATTTGTATCAACAGCATTATGGCCACAAGCAACACAATATGAAACTTGAAAGTAAAAACAGTAATTTATAAGGGGCCAGCTCTTGAAACATATTCAAGAATGTCAGAGACATAAGAAACAACTCCACCAATCTGGCAAGAATATATATACCCATCTTCACCTCAAGCCTCGTACAGAAGTCTATGTCCTAGGTCCTCGGGTGCAGGGCACTCAATTAACAAGGGCCTCACTGTCAAAGGAACCAGGCAGTCATGCCAATACGTCTGATTTTCACCCACCCATCCAGTGATGAACACACAGACACATACACATATATATATATATATATATATATATATATATATATATATATATATATATATATATATATATATATATATATATATATATATATATATATATATATATATATATATATATATATATATATATATATATATATATACATCAGGAAGGGAAAAACTTCCACATGGACTCAAATCTAAAAAGCCTAAATTGTTCGTTTCTAGTACATGATAAATAGCATCAGCATTATTCTTCGTTCGCTTAAAAAATTTGACGAACAGACCGCAAAGGCTTCAATACACGATGCTTACAGACATAGCGTTCACAACACTTTGCATGCACCGCCTACGACGGTAAATGTAGGCTAAACTGGAAAGTATAAAAAAAAGCAAAAAAGACGTTTATCAGACCAGTTCAAACACATAATGGGTGACCGGGCAAGAGAACGCAATTAAGTAAATGAGGGTCGTCTAATTAACTGCGCATTCATGTACGGAAACTGTGATTGCTTTTTTTTTTTTCAAGGAAACTTAAAATAAATAGTTGTAAGCGGAACACGGTGAATATACCTTAGCGAGTGGGAGTTTCGAGCTTTTGTCATCCTTGTCACATCTGAAATGATTTCAGCCCAACCACATGCTTAACGAATCTGGTATATAACACGAAAATATAATTTCCCGTTTTAATACAATTATATATAGCTCTATTTTTACTTCCAAGTCCTCAGCAGTTCGGACAAATACATCTTTCATAATACAACCACTTGTAATAGAATTATGTAACTTCATTTTTATTTCAAGTCCTAAGCACCTCTGACAAGTATATCCTGGATAATATAATGGTAATAGCATTATTTATCTATTAACAAAAACAAAATAAGATATATATATGTGTATATATATATATATATATAGAGATAGAGAGAGAGAGAGAGAGAGAGAGAGAGAGAGAGAGAGAGATATGATAGACATACATACATATATACATATATATATATACATATATATATATATATATATATACATACATATATGTATAAATATATATGTATATATATATATATATATATATATATATATATATATATATACATACACTTTACCCTTCCCTAGCAAGAGGAAACGAGCAAAATCGATTTTACTCGGCTTTCTCTTTTTCTCAGGACAGCATCATCAAGACTGAAATCCGCCATCAAGAAACGAGACAAAACCGTAACTAACGCACTTCGAATGACCTGCAACATAGGTCACTTAAGCAAAAATTCAACAACTTCAGACTATATTCTTGCCAGCCCATTTGCATGCCTTCTCCCAGTCACTTATTGAAGGGTTACTTCTGAGCGCCGCTGTTTTCCCTGACCTTGTCGTTAACTAATTCAACCCATCTCTCTCTCTCTCTCTCTCTCTCTCTCTCTTAGCTTTGAGGAAAAAGATAGGGACGACCGAAGACTCTCTCTTTAGAGAGAGAGAGAGAGAGAGAGAGAGAGAGAGAGAGAGAGAGAGAGAGAGAGAGAGAGAGAGAGAGAGAGAATATGAACCATAGTGTCATTGCTTAATTTAAAGAGAGAGAAGAGAGAGAGAGAGAGAGAGAGAGAGAGAGAGAGAGAGAGAGAGAGAGAGAGAGAGAATATGAACCATAGTGTCATTGCTTAATTTAAAGAGAGAGAGAGAGAGAAATATGAACCATAGTGTCATTGAGAATTTAAAGAGAGAGAGAGAATATGAACCATAGTGTCATTGCTTAATTTAAAGAAGAGAGAGAGAGAGAGAGAGAGAGAGAGAGAGAGAGAGAGAGAGAGAGAGAGAGAGAGAGAGAGAGAGAGAGAGGAAACGTTTGGAATGGAACTGGAATTCCTGGAATTAGAGAGTGTGGTTAGCCCAGGCCTTCTGATTATCATTACAGCGCCAATTATCTTGAATCAGTGCAAACTCGAGAAACTTGGACGAGCGCGAGAAGACACGGCACAAAGTTTGGTTTCACCGTAAAATTCGACGTGATCACGACAGACAGACAGAGAGACAAACAGACAGAGAGAAAGACAGACAAACAGACAGAGAGACAGACAAATAGACAGCATTATTCACAGAGAAAATCAAACTGAGAGAGACAGTGAGGAAATATTCATAAGCTACCTGGAACACGGAAACATAATGAGAACGCCTTGGACGAATCGAAGAAGAATAATTAAAGCTACACGAATGCACAGGAACAGATGGCTGTATGTTGAAGGAATAGAGAGAGAGAGAGAGAGAGAGAGATGCAGGTGAAGATTAAAAGAAAAAGAAATAGAGATAAATCTAAGACAAGGCAGCCAGCCAGACAGACGAAAAGAAATACATCTACTTAGGTAAACAGCGAGGAAGCCAAAGACGCAAGTCAGGTCAGTGCAAGAAAGAAAAAAGAAAGAAAGAGAGAGAGACAGAGAGAGAGAGAGAAAGAGGGAGTTTTAAAGTCATGTCCAAAAAGCAATGGAAAATGAGAAAGGACAGGAAGAACCACCCAGGGAAATCCAGGAGACTGTAACTCCAGTAGGCAGTTTGCAAGAATACACACATTCAGGTGGGACGGACGGAAGAAAATGCGAGGCTGCTTCAAAATGTATCTTGCAAAGTCGGCACGAGCGATTGAAATTCGTCCTGACTCGCTCTTCTTCCAGGAGGAACTTCCTAAGGTAAAGAGGGGAAGATTGTGTTGCAACTTTTGTGTTATTCCTTAAGGAAATTCCTTATGCCTGTTCATTTAATTGGAGTTTGGATCGGGACGCTTGACGTCATTCTTAGGAAATAAATAACTGAATATCAACAACGTAAACTTTATGAAATAGAATGAAAAGTATATTTAGGGGGAATAATATGGCTTATTCACAACGGTCCTGGTCGTTTCGGCCGTAAGTCACTTTACGCCGTAACATCCAAAACAATGGTTATGTTTATGGTATTTACCATTATTATTCCATGTTTTACGTACATCCCCAAGGGGCTGGTACTAAACACGGCGCCCGTTTTGCACGTAAACGTGCTTACGGTCGAAACGACCCGAATCCATTTATAAGCAGGGTAACACTAGGATAGGATTCAAATTTACCCTTTCCGTGATCTTGGAGTGCCCTGTTCTAATTTATCAATTACCTAATTCTTCAAAATTATCCTTAACTCACGGTAAACTACTAGAACACATGTCAAATTCTTGATAAAGTTATAATAGAATCTGACACCAAATGAGACTTGCTAGCAGGTCATTTCCTTTCTAAGAATGGTCGCTGGTGTCGTGACATGCAGCTCAGACGTCGCGAGTTCGCTCCTCCCCCAAGGCGATGAAATTCACTGGCTCTGTATCATGATCAGTTACTGCTGCAGCGTGGGGTCTGCGGTGGGAGGTTGAAACCAACATTCTTTGGGAGCTTAAATTTCAAGTCAATGACCCCCCTGGTGTGCTCGTTCCATGTGAATAGGTTTCATCTACCGAAATAATAATAATAATAATAATAATAATAATAATAATAATAATAATAATAATAATAATAATAATAATAATAATAATAATAATAATAATAATAATAATAATAATAATACAAAGTATAAAAGGTTAAACGAACTTCTAAATGTTACACAAATTAACAATGAACTAAAGGGTAACTTTACGGAGGAAAAAGAAAGCTTAACCGTTTCAAGTTTTTTTTTTAAGAAAAACATAAATATTCAAGTTTTGAAATGAAATTGATAAAATAAGCATATAATAAATGAACACGTTGATTGGTAAACGGTTAAACAAGCTACCACTTTCATATGTATGAATAAATTACTAATTTTCTCAGTTACAAAAAAAACGTAACATAATAATTTACGATAAATAATTAAAAGAATAAATTCACTGAGGATAAAAGAAAAATACGCTGTGGATAAATGGCATTAGAAACTACTCTTACGATCTGAATGCTAAGCAAATAAACTCCTTACAAAAACCGGATTAAAGAATAGCCCTTTTCGGATAAAAGTATTAACTCTGAACCCATTATACATACATGAATAAGCATTTTGCAAACAACCAAATACCCTCTTCATGGGCCTGTAGGAGAGCGAAATAAATTCCTCACAAAAACCGGATTAACGAAAAGCTCTTTTCGGATAAAAGTATGAACTCTTAACCCATTATACATACATGAATAAGAATATTACGCAGACTAGCAAAACCCTCATGGTCCTTATCGCGTGCCTGGGTGTGTCTCGAATGAGTTACGTAAAATAGCGTGCCTGAATCCATTTACCTGGAAAAGAGTTAGCGTTGATTAACCGAAACCGGTCACTGTATAATCAGTAAAGAGAAGCCAAGCAGCACTGAAAGAATGGTAATATGAGTATGCATACTAACATGAAAGTGTAACCACAAGATAACCACAAGAGACTGATGTTTGTAGGTAAGTATGTATGTATGTAAGTAGGATAACCACATGAGATGTATGTATGTTTGTATGTATGTATGTAAGATACCCACAGGAGACTTATGTAGGTAAGTAAGAAAATGAAGGTGAAATTACAGTGTTATATTAATATCCGCAAATCTCATTTCAAATACAATTTATGCAGTATAAATAAAATCTTATCAGCTTACGATTAATGTTCCACTCTTTGTCACAACAAGACTTGTATAGACAAATATAATACTGTAATTTCAGAGAGAAATAGGTGAACATTCGTTCTAAAAAAAAAAAAAAAAAAATTTTCAAAAGTAATCCTTACGACAAACATGCTTCAACAATCCTCCCCATTTTCATACTTATTCCTGATGTTACGATTACGAAGTATGTATGTATGTATGTATGTATGTATGTATGTATGTATGTATGTATATATGTATGTATGTATATATATATATATATATATATATATATATATATATATATATATATATATATATATATATATATATAAAAAAAAAATGGAGGAGAGGAAATGAAATTATTTACCTGGAAACTTTCCTTTTACCTGCAAAAATCTTTGCGAACCGCAAATAAAAGTCTCCCATTTACTGAAATGATTTTCCGAGATGCCACGGAGAAATTGTGTACTCTTAAAGTTTAAAAGGGGAGACGAAGAGGTGACTGGCAGTAATAATTTCGAGAGAGAGAGAGAGAGAGAGAGAGAGAGAGAGAGAGAGAGAGAGAGAGAGAGAGAAAGCAATGCAGTAAGCATATATACATATATATAATATATATATTAATATATATATATATATATATATATATATATATATATATATATATATATGTATGTATATACATGTGTATATATATACATATACAAATACACACATATATATATATATATGTGACTAGTCACATCATATATTCATATACAATCAGAAAAAGAAACGTATATGTAAATAATATATTTTCATGTGTATTATTGATAATATAACCGTCCCGTGGGGTCAAACAGCGACGGACGAGGAATCAGAGTACAGTGACACACAAACATATATATATCACGGGACGGTGGACTTATTATCAACTAAAAATTCCCCTTCGGTAACATATATAACTACATAGAGTGAATTGATATTAAAGGACGTTTGTAGCTTTCTGATTGTATATGTATATGTATATATATACATACGTGCAAGGAAGCAAGTCTATCACATACCTCTAAAGGACCTCCCTAACTCAATTTAATCATGATTTTCCTGCTACTCCCGAACCTTGTTTCCCCTTCGCCCACAAGCAAACAAACAAACAAACAAACAAAGAAAAAAGTGGGGGGGAGGGAAAACAAAAACAAAATAATCCGCGTAATCCATTCAATATCCCGGAGCCAATCTCTTACGGACACCCTGAGCAATTACCTTAATCAATTCGTCCATTATTTTTAGTCTTGGGGTTCATTCTCTCCCTCATAAACATCCAATTAATTCATTACTGATCTCTGGAAGCTCTCTGCTTGCATTACCTCTTAATTACACCGGAATTAATGTAACGCTCACCTGGCCATTAATGGCCTGGAATAAACATTTGCCTAAGGAGATATTAAAGGAAAGAGTCCGAGCGAGAGGGATGGGATGGGATGGGACGGCTGAAGTGATTTTGAGGCGAGGATTTAGCCCGGCTGAAAAAGACGGACTTTTTACACGCAATGCGTTTGTCTTCTATATCGGGCGTAGTAATTGGATTTGGTTAATAGGGGAATTTGAAAGCTAAGGGGAAAAGCGTTGTATATTTTATACACATGAACGTAAAAACACGAAAGAGGGTAGATTTTCTAGCGTTATATTTTGGAGATAGTAATTTCCGAAATGTAACGCCAGATAATGTTCACTCTGTCGCGATTTTATGGCCAACCTTTATTAGATAGAATTCTGTTAAAAACAGCAAATATTATATATATATATATATATATATATATATATATATATATATATATATATATATATATATATCTATTTTATGTGTGTGTGTGTATATATATATATATTATGTGTAAAGATAAACACATCAATATACATAACAGAGATTGAATAATCAGACCAGGTCAGTACGTACCCTTGGCGACAATTTTCACTTTGTCTGCACTGAAATTAAGGAAGGCGTTGAAGATCACTATAAACAAGATGACTCCTGAGGGAAAACGAAAGTTTTCAAGGTAGGTGTATTTGATTATGAGGATGTGAGTGATAAAATTGGTTTAAAAGTGGGTCTAAAACATTGAATTGTTTTGTCACCATGTTTGTTTATTATGGGAGTTCCTTGTTGGGCGAATCGACAGAGTTCTCGGCTAGCGCTCTGCTAGGCCCGAGTTCGAGTCTCCGGCCGGCCAATGAAGAATTAGAGGAATTTATTTCTGGTGATGGAAATTCATTTCTCGCTATAATGTGGTTCGGATTCCACAATAAGCTGTAGGCCCCGTTCCTAGGTAACCAACTGGTTCTTAGCCACGTAAAATAAGTCTAATCCTTCAGGCCAGCCCTAGGAGAGCTGTTAATCAGCTCAGTGGTCTGGTTAAACTAAGCTATATCATACTTAACTTTTTTTTCTTTTTTATTATGGATTTATTGGAGAAATCAGAGCAAAGACATATAGAGCAGGTGCAAAATTATAGGATAAAACAACCTGGGTAGTAAAAGCAGTATGAAATAGCTGGTGTTTACATCTGAAAAGAAGCTACAAAATCCGGGAAATGAGTTGGAAAGAATTTACAAGGAGAGAAAGTTGAGAGCAAATACGAACAAGAGTAAGGTTAGAGTATAAACAGAAACCAGAAAATGGAACAATAATTATTAACATGGAGTGTGAAAGACTGAATATAGTTGATTAGCATGGGGATTTTAGAAGTATATATAATATATATGACAGTACACTGAAAAAAGAGGCGAACCACAGAATATATAAATGAAGAATTGAAGACGGTGGATGTATTAAAAGACTGGGAGAAAGCTGAAGGGTCACATTTAAGTGTCAGTTCTATTAGCATATATATATATATATATATATATATATATATATATATATATATATATATATATATATATATATATATATATATATATATATATATATATATATATGTATGTATACACACACTGTATATATATATATATGTAAGAAGGCAAAACAAAATATATACGCAGGGCAACCTCTCATCTCTGCAAGCATGATTTTCCCAGCCGAATAACGTGATACCCCAAGTCGCTCAGAAAATGAAGCTATCGGTTTTCTTTGGGTCGCTTCGTGTTCCTTTTGGCCAAGAAAGGATTAAAAAAAAAAAAAAAAAAAAACTTTCCTTCCCCGCCTTCAAGACTGGCTTCCATCAAACTCAACGTTGTATATAAACCCCGAGTAACAGCTCTTCAACAGCAAGAGCTTTTTTCAAATTATTTAATCGATGTCTTCTGGTTGGATGAAAGTAGAAAATGATTAATGACAATGTTAGTCATAATAACAATTGAAAAACATATAATAAACTATAGTGATGATACCGACGAAGGGTCAGGAATAATCCCAAAACCATAACAGCTATAATGACACGTATAATTACGAAGATAACTCAGTGTACTAAAGAAATGCTAAAACACACTTCCAATAATATGTCCAAGACTGCCATTCATCGCGCAGGTAAGTCTTCCCACCGTAAAATTTCAAATAAAGAGGAGATACAAGGGTTCTTTCAGGAACTTTTAATTACCACAACAAGTCAAGTGATTTTAAAATTATGTTACATCCTAATAAAGGATTAGACCAAGAGCTTACACTTCTGATGTTTATTTCTAGTGTTTCACAAGAGGGCATTCAGCAATTTCAAGTTTGTTTGAAACGTTAACGGTAATTTTAGATGATTCCACATTAGCGTTTGTTGATGTTGAACAATAATAATAATAATAATAATAATAATAATAATAATAATAATAATAATAATAATTCAAATAATAACATTCAACTATTCTATCTTCCATCTTTCTTTCCTATTCTATCTTAATCGCCTTCTGCAGAACATCTTATTTTTTCTAATCCTGGTAAATTTCCTGTTTCTACAAATTACAGATAATTCATTTCCCTGTCAGTCTTCAGTTTTCATTTAACTTTAATCACAGTTTACATTTTGATACGTTCGCATTCATTTTCTCCTTTTATTCATACTAGTATTATTATCAACGTTTTGCTTTAGCAACATACCTTGCCTGAAATAAGTTATACATATATATATATATATATATATATATATATATATATATATATATATATATATATAATATATATATATTTATATATATAAATATATATATATATATATATATATATATATATATATATATATATATATATATATATATATGATTAGCAAGAATTCGCTATATAAATATGTTGTTGTTGGTTGTTCTGTCGTGTTTCATTTACTGTTTTTAAGTCTATCGACTTAAAAACAGGGTTTAAAAGATTAAAGGCGCTCCCATTTTTGATAAAGATCTTTCCTTCGAGGCAAAAGTAATCTGGCTTGGTGTTTCTCCTACAGGCCAAAACCCCCTGCGGGCATAAAGCATCTGTGTTGGACGCACCCCTGCCCCATAGGATAAAAGCAGAAACCCACGAGGTCGACACACTATAATGGAAGATATGGAATGAAGACGTCCCCAACACCTGGCCCCATATGCCCTTGCATCCCTAACCACGTATAAAGTATACTTTTCCTCGTGCCCTTCGATATTCCTCGAGCCCACACGCCATTGCTTGGGTTTCGATCCCCATTGCCTTGCCCTTTATTGCATCTCATGGAAGAAACTATAAGTCACCCACGGACTGCCTTCTCTACGCCCTCGGAAAATCTATATAAAGTGCCCTGGAAGAGCCCCATTTCAGTCACGCTTTTGTCTCGTAATATTTTCTTAAGGAGAAAGCCATCTCCCTTGTCTATATATATAAGTCTTTATTACTCCTTTGGCACCCTCATAGCCTCAATTCATTATTCTTTTGTCTATTTTCATTACTGGCGTATAATGTGTGAGGGATCTATTTCGTGGAAGCTTCTCGGACTGTGTCTGGAATCCCCAAGTTTCATTCAATCCGTAGGAATCTCCTTCAGGATAGTAATCTACTTGAGTTCCTCTTTCCATACTGATATCATTTATGTAAATACACTCCTTTAAATGTGCCCACTGTTCTACGTAATATTTCCCTCAGTAACAAGAGCCCTATGCTCATATGAAATTCTCCTTTGTTTTCCCTTTTTTTTACAAAGTCAGAATCACAAGGTAAATTACCTTAAATTGTTACTACTTGTCTCACATTATTTCAAACTAAAACCACGTAAATATATATATATATATATATATATATATATATATATATATATATATATATATATATATATATATATATATATATATATATATATATATCATCCACAAAGTGTGATTCGAACACCGTACTACTCAGACTTGGCTCCCAGCTTTGGTTGATTGCCCCTCCCAAAGGTGGTAGACGGTTCGCCACATTCCTACGTGTATGTATCATGTGTATATATGTATACAAGGATGCGTGCATATGCATTGTCTTGGCTTGACATACATAATCATACAGTATATCAAACCCTGAAGTACACAACTCTACCAGTATAAAAATACAGTGCCTCACACATTTATTGATATTTAAGAGGCAGTACAAAAGAAAATTTATAATACAGTTTAAAGATAGTTGGTCACATAATATACTTGGCGGTTCGAGGCAGTGTTTCTGGAGCAAAACTTATATAGTTTTAAAGAACTTTGCTAGCGAATAAAAATACCCTGCCAGATCTTTCTACCAGAAGGCTCAAGGCTCCTGTGAGAGAAAATAAAAACGGAAAAGATAGAGCAAAGATAATATATATATATATATATATATATATATATATATATATATATATATATATATATATATATATATATATATATATATATGTATATGTGTGTGTGTGTGTGTGTGTGTGTGTGTGTGTGTGTGTGTGTGTGTAAAATCTGCTGATCACTTTCTACCAGATACGAATGTATAATTATAATATTCAAAATTCCTTCTTAATTTCTCGAATTCTTCACACTTTTTGGATACGCTTGCCACTACAAAGCCTTAAATCCTGATTCAAGATACGTGAAGTAATGCAGGTCTGCAACGTGACCTCGTTCTGATAACTCGGGAAGCGGGTTCTATTCCTAGTAGTGGACATCAGAATTACTTCATATTTCTTGCATTTGGATATATATATATATATATATATATATATATATATATATATATATATATATATATATATATATATATATATATATATATATATATATATATATATATATATGTGTATACAAATATATAATTATATATACATATGTATAAATGTATATACAAAGTTTGTGTGCGAAAATGTTTTTGTCTGTTATTGTGTGTACATCGTATCAATATATTTACCATAAGCAAAAAAGCGTTCTTTACACAGAAACCATTTGAACGGAGTGAAACTCAACCCAGGTATGCAAAGCAAAGCCTGAAGGAATGTAGACAGACGTAAAAGAGAAAGGGGCAAGAAAAGAAATGAATGGAGACGAATGCTGAAGGAATGGACTGAACTGCTTCCAGGCAGGAAGGAAATTATGGGGACAGGGAAAGAGCGAACGGGAGATCTCGGAAGCTTTGAAGTTGCAAGGTTTGAGGTGAACTGAAGTCTTTAAATCCAGTTCAGTATACAATTGGAGGTTAGAAACGGGGTTTGGAGAAAAATTGTCTTGTGCATGCAATAAATATTTTGTGAAGTAAAGGTTGGGAAATATGTAAATATTTTACTACAACTGTGGCAATGGAAAGGAACAGTGAAGCGTTCGACTCATCGAGAAGAATCGAAACCTGTTGACCGTGTAACTCGATAAAAAAAAAAAGGGGGCGGGGGCAGATAAAGTCATGGCCAAATTGTGAAGTCTTGCATTAAAAAGTTTTCTATAACTTGGAAATAATGAATAAGCTATCTGGAAATTTCATTATTAGCACCATATCTGAATGTAATTTATTAGTTAATAATTATATCTATAAAGCTTTCGATACAACAGATACTCCAGTATCTGTTGTATCGAAAGCTTCATAGTTATAATTATTAACAATGATACTATATTCAGATATGGCACTAGTAATGAAATTTCGAGGTAGCTTATTCATTACTTCCAAGTTACAGAAAATCTTTTAATACAAGACTTCGCAACTAATTTGGCTGTGTGGATCAGCGAAGCAATAATGCAACCAAGCGCCACAAAAGCATAAATATATTTGTATAAAGTAATTCCACTGATTTCATATCGACATTGCAGGTGCTGGAGAGACTAAATTAGCCAGGAAATTGCATTTAGAGACGGATGAATAAATTACTGTTATATTGGTCTTATAATTATTCCTACAGTGGATATCGACAAGGTTAAAAAAAAAAAAGATGCATGTCTCAGCGTTGAAAACAGATACAAGTAAATAATGCACCGAAGCTTCTTCGGCGCAATCGAGTTTTCTGTACAGCCGCTACAGCGCATAATCTAGGCCAACGAAAATGGATCTATTTTTCGGTGGTCTCGGTATAATGCTGTATGAGCCACGGCTCATGAAATTTTAACCATGGCCAGGTGGTGGCCTATCCTATATCATTGCCAGAGGCACGATTATGGCTATCTTTAACCTTAAATAGAATAAAAACTGCAGCGGTTAGAGGGCTGCAATTTGGTATGTTTGATGATTGGAGCGTGGATGATCAACATACCAATTTGCAGCCCTCTAGCCTCAGTAGTTTTTAAGATCTGAGGGAGGACAGAAAAAGTGCGGACGGACAGACAAAGCCAACTCAATTGTCTTATTTTACAGAAAACTAAAAATGACAAAATACAAGTTTGTGCACAAGCAAACGAATTTGATACCACTGAAACTAGTTAAACACGTTAGGCAAATATAAAATAGACATGTTCTGCAAATGTCGATGATAGTGAAAAATGAATTCTAGGTAGAAATTGAAGATAAAATTCCACCTTCCATGTTTGACGGTTAGTCTACAAGTACGATATTGTGTTAAATCAGAATCCTTCAAAACTACTATGACCAACATGCGTTTATAAATATTCAAAATAAATCATTTGATAATTCATTAAATAAATTATATTTTCAAACTTTGTTAAAGAAACTGGAATGTTATCAGCATGTGCAATAAATGCTGCATTAATAACAAACAGACCTTACACTGGCTCTATAGACGAACTGAAACAAGAAAAAAGGAAGTAAAGAGAAAATCAAAGAATTGACTTCATCATGTGACATGAAGCTACACGGACTCGGTAATAAGTGGATAAACAACAGATTAAAACTAAATAGATATTAAGTCAGAAACAAAACGAAAAAAAAAACATAGTAAAGACTACATGGAAAGGTTTTGTTGGCTCAAATATACAGTAGTAGTGTAGGAAAAAAAAAGTAATGAGTTATGGGAAAAAAGGCTGGTGTGGCAAGCACCCATGCTTGACCAATTTCATTTTAGTTACTATTATTTCCAGGCCCATTTTTACTCCTCACATATTCTCCATCTGTATCTACCTTTACAGAACCTGGCCATTTACCGTCTGTGTATTTTGATGCTTACACACCTCAAGGCTCACACCAACCATTCCCCGAGATGTGAAGTCCCGAATTCATTTACCAATCCCATCACTCATTACCTTAAGGAAAGTCCACTCTCCCATATTCACCTTGCCCTATATTTGCTGAATGTGAAAGAAACTGAGTTTATTGTCTCAGGAACGCCATGCCCTTGTGAAGACGATGGACGTCTTTAAGTCTGTTGTTTAATCATACTGACGGAGGCAAAACCCTCCCAGTGCTACGTCCCACAGGCGCGAGAATACTGCTGGGGTGTGGATACTCACGTGGAATTATGTCGGCGTTGCCAATGCTGGGACTGAAGCCTCAGTCTTGTCAGGCTAACAACACCAATTAGTCTTAAATCGAAACTCCGGCTCCTAAGAGCCTCCCTCCTACAATTAGAGAGATCAGCCGCCAAATACGATTTAATGAAACCAATACTGAGCTTCTTCGTCCCAATTGGAAAGCTGCAACAGAATCCTCTAGAAAAGAATACTGTCGAGAGCACCGGCAATCTTTGCACCTCAATTAAACACCAGTCACTCCATTGATAAACTTGTTAAGGCGAAGAAGGATTAATTTCAGCTCTGCTATACCAGGAGTCCAATCACTGGACCGACCCCAAAACATGTTTTATATATCAATGTCCCACCTCCCCGGAGATGTCTATGTCCACCGCCCCCCGCCCCCTCCCCAACACACACACTACTTACGAATGTATTTTTTCAAGAAACTAAGCATTCTTAACCACGTTTAAAACTGAATTACCTCTTGCTGTCTTGGTAAAGAGAAATCTACTTTACTATCAGTTGTCTCGTCAAAGAAAATCTGTTAAAATTCATAATTGATTCATCTTCTAATGAAACAAAGGTTATTTCAATCCAGCCTTCAAGAATCAACTGTAAACTTCAGGCAATGAAGAGGGCTTCGCTTTCGTTGTTCCACATCTGACTGTACAATTGTTTTTGTGAAATCATTATTCTGTGGATGGATGGGACTTTTAGTTTTATTTTCTTTTTTGAATGAGGGAAAGACAATCCAGTCATTATATCCTTGGCTGAGTGAAATTTTTGTGACATTTTATACGATTCCATTCCAGGAGTCAGGGTCCAAAGACAACCGGTCTGGAAAAAGTGAAACAATACATATATAAAGAACTGACAACAATCAAATAAGAAACGATGTGTAGGAACACAAGAGAGAAAAAGAAGAGGAAAGGGTAAAGAAAGTGAAGAGGAGAAAGGGAGCCAGGACTCGCACAGGAGAAAACATGGTGTGAAGGGGCACAGGAGAAAACATGGTGTGAAGGGGTTGCTATTTAATAGCGCCACTACATAAAGTCATGACCTAAAGAAAATCCAAGCAGAGAAACTAACCAATAAAGGGAAATCATTATAAACAAGTAAAAAAATGCGCCGGAGTTACTTCGGCACAATCGAGTTTTCTGTACATCGTGTGATCAAGGCGACCGAAAACAGATCTAACTTTCGGTGGCCTCGGTATAATGCTGCATGAGCGGCGGCCCATGAAACTTTAACCACGGTCCGGTGGTGGCCTGGCCTATATCGTTGCCAGACTCACGGTTATGGTTAATTTTAGCCTTAAATAAAATAAAAACTACTGAGGCTAGAGGGCTGCAATTCGGTATGCTTGATGACTGGAGGGTGGTTGATCAACATACCAATTTGCAGCCCTCTAGCCTCAGCAGTTTTTAAGATGTGAGGGCGGACAGAAAAAATGCGGACAGAATAAAGTGCGGAAGGAGAGACAAAGCCGGCACAATAGTTTTCATTTACAGAAAACTAAAAGTGGCTTTAAAACAACACGAAAAGAAAAGATGAGGATAAATAGGGATTGCTGAGTTAGGACGGAGAGAAGGAGGAGGAAGGAAAGCAGGAGTTATGAAAAGGCTCAAAATCTACAAGAAAAACTGAAAATCAAATGAGATTCAAAGACATTAATCATTATACAGGATCGAAGAGAAAAAAAAGTAGCAAACACCGCCGCACCCCCTTTAAAAAATGGGGGCCCAAAATCCCCTCCAAAAATCAAATACTCTCATAAAAATAAGCGAGGTGAAAGAAGATGGAGGAGTAGGAGGCAGCCTGGAAAAGCACTCTGCATAGGATAATGGTGACCCCCTGAATCCCCTCCGGGAGGAGAAACCTCTTCGGTTGAACCGAGGGGTAAAAAAAGGGAGAGAGAGAGAGAGAGAGAGAGAGAGAGAGAGAGAGAGAGAGAGAGAGAGAGAGAGAGAGAAGGGGATTGTGGGATGGATGGAAGGGTTGGTAGGGAGATTTTCAAATGCTCTACTTTCATATATGCGTGTGTGTGTGTGTGTGAAAAAAACTCCATACACCACTCATAAACACGTTTTGACATATATATATATATATATATATATATATATATATATATATATATATATATATATATATATATATTATACACATATATGTATACATATACATACATATAAACATACACTTTATCCTTCAATATATATACACTCAGGTAACGTGAACCTTCCGTTACTCCAAGAGAAGTTAGCCATGTGTTCGTCTGCAGCCTTTCTTCAACCCATCGCATTAGAGTAACTACCAGATACATAACTCACTGATTAGGTAAACAGAGGCACATTGAATTTTTCACGAATGGGGCACAAAACTTCCCCCACCTCTGACTAGACAGCTGGTATCGATCACGGATCTATTGCTGGTAGGAGGGAAGGTTGGTAACCACTGGACCACCTAACCACACACATACATACACACAAACGTGATCATACACAAACGTACACACAAACATCCAGAGATCTCATAATGGAGAAAGATGAGCGAGGCGGCTAGTTCTGAAAGTGCGTCGGCGTCACTTGACAGCCAATCAGCATAAAATATTCACAGACATGACAAGCCTTGTACGTAAAGCCTCCGAATCTTTTGGGAGATTTCCATTGAATAATTTCAGCTCATAATACTTAATTATCATACTCTTCATTGTTCGTTTCAGAACACAAGGATCATAAGTAAGTCGCAGTAGAAAACTTAATTATTCGTTTCAGAACACAAGAATCATAAGTAAGTCGCAGTAGAAAACTTAATTATCATATTCTTCATTGTTCGTTTCAGAACACAAGAATCATAAGTAAGTCGCAGTACAAAGCTTAATTACCATATTCTTCATTGTTCGTTTCAGAACGCAAGAAGCATAAGTAAGTCGCAGTAGAAAACCTAATTATCATATTCTTCATTGTTCGTTTCAGAACGCAAGAATCATAAGTAAGTCGCAGTAGAAAACTTAATTATTCGTTTCAGAACACAAGAATCATAAGTAAGTCGCAGTAGAAAACTTAATTATCATATTCTTCATTGTTCGTTTCAGAACACAAGAATCATAAGTAAGTCGCAGTACAAAACCTAATTACCATATTCTTCATTGTTCGTTTCAGAACGCAAGAATCATAAGTAAGTCGCAGTAGAAAACCTAATTATCATATTCTTCATTGTTCGTTTCAGAACGCAAGAATCATAAGTAAGTCGCAGTAGAAAACCTAATGATCATATTCTTCATTGTTCGTTTCAGAACGCAAGAATCATAAGTAAGTCGCAGTAGAAAGCTTAATTACCGTATTCTTCATTGTTCGTTTCAGAACGCAAGAATCATAAGTAAGTCGCAGTAGAAAACCTAATTATCATATTCTTCATTGTTCGTTTCAGAACGCAAGAATTATAAGTAAGTCGCAGTAGAAAACCTAATTACCATATTCTTCATTGTTCGTTTCAGAACACAAGAATTATAAGTAAGTCGCAGTAGAAAACCTAATTACCATTTCAGAACACACGAATTATAAGTAAGTCGCAGTAGAAAACCTAATTATCATATTCTTCATTGTTCGTTTCAGAACGCAAGAATTATAAGTAAGTAGCAGTAGAAAACCTAATTACCATATTCTTCATTGTTCGTTTCAGAACACAAGAATCATAAGTAAGTCGCAGTAGAAAACTTAATTACCATATTCTTCATTGTTCGTTTCAAAACACAAGAATCATAAGTAAGTCGCATTAGAAAACCTAATTATCATATTCTTCATTGTTCGTTTCAGAACACAAGAATCATAAGTAAGTCGCAGTAGAAAACTTAATCATCATATTCTTCATTGTTCGTTTCAGAACACAAGAATCATAAGTAAGTCGCAGTAGAAAACTTAATCATCATATTCTTCATTGTTCGTTTCAGAACACAAGAACCGTAAGCAAGTCGCAGTAGAAAACTTAATTATCATATTCTTCATTGTTCTTTTCAGAACAAAAAAATCATAAGTAAGTCGCAGTAGAAAACTTAATTATCATATTCTTCATTGTTCTTTTCAGAACACAAGAATCATAAGTAAGGCGCAGTAGAAAACTGAATTATCATATTCTTCATTGTTCATTTCAGAACACAAGAATCATAAGTAAGTCGCAGTAGAAAACAGGAAAATTTTTTTTTACCATTCATAGGTTCAACATCCTCGCAAGCTGTGTCAAATACATGCACAGCAACTAAGTAGCGAAATATATGCCATGAATAAATATTTCACGCAATTTCATGTAGTTCTTAGCAACCGGCACTACATTTGCCATGTCCCCCACGAACGGATGCAAGATATATTAAAATATAACAGTTCTGGCCAGACTTTACATGTTTCATATTGCAAAATAATTGCAAAACATCGTTAAGCAACAAAATTGCTCTCTGTGCAGATATAATATAAAACTACAAACAAAACAACAGGCGAGTATCCGTAGTTACAGCAGATGATGTTCGCATACCTCACCTAACGATGTCATTCAAGCTTTAATCCTTTCCACTAAAGGACAAACACGGGGTCTATAATTCGAGGATACGAACAGAGCTTCAGGAGCTTTCTTCTATTAGATTTTGGTACATACATACATACATATATATACATATAAAATCTACTGGTCACTTGTTACCCGATACGTATGTAATTGTAACAACTGTAATGCCCTCATAATTTCTCGAATTCTTCAGACTTTTGCGGATACGCTTGTTACTACAAAGCCTCAGATTCAAATGCGAGAAATGTGAAGTAATTCTGATGTCCGTAGCAGGATACGAACTCGCATCCAGAGTATCGGAACTAGGCCACGTTGCCGACCTGACCACGAGAAGGATAAAAGTCCATTGTACTGCAAGCGTATCCGCAAGGTGTGAAGAATTCGAGGAGTTAAGTGGGCATTGTGGTTATTATTATACATACATACATACATACAGACCCGTGTGCAATAGCACTGTGATTATTGTATTTACACACACATACATACATACAGATCCGTGTGCAACAGCATTGTGGTTATTATAATTACACACATACATACATACATACATACATACATACATACAGACCCGTGTGCAATAGCAATGTTACTACAGTAACATTGCTATTGCACACGGGTGTGTGTGTATGCATGCATGTATGTATGTATGCAAGCATATATGTGTAATTATAATAGCCACAGTGCCCTCTTAACTCCTCGAATTCTGTACTACTGCAGTGTAAAACACAACAACGTTCAGGATGAGAAACTGAATAACGTTTTTAAAGGTTATATTCTTGTTCTGAATCTGTCACCTACAAGCGGTTTCACGGGCAGTGCAATTCCAACTGACATCAGTTCTGGGCAAAATGGTGCTCAAACTGTGTACTGATATTTTCATATAACATTACAATTTCACAGTGCAGAATTGTGCATCTAGAATTAACATTTTTATTTCGAAACCAATTCTGTGATAAAATAATAATCAGACAATATTATTATTTATTGAATGTTAAATTAAAGTGACCTTAGTACACAGTAGTGGTACTAGGACGAATACTGTTTAATATTCATACAGATCGGGCTCCTTTGATACCTCGTCTGTTTGAATCATTTTAATCAATAATAAAGTCAAATAATATAAAGACAAATTACTTGCACTGCAAGATTAACAAGACGTGTATTTTATTCGCATAATTTTTATTTTCAAAAGCGTGGTTAATTACGTTTATGCTCGAAGCCTAACCCAAATTACTTTTCTTGAAGCCCTAATTAATAACACTTTTCCTAAAGCCCTAATTGATAATATTTATATTCAATGCCTAAATCAAAACATAAATGCAAACAAATATATTGCTTATCGGTAAAACCACCCTGAGAATTAAAAATGCACCTTCATTTGGATCCTAAAGCCCTAATTAATAATATTTATATTCAGTGCCTACAACAAAACATAAATCCAAGCAAATATATTACTTATCGGTAAAACCACCCTGAGAATTAAAAATGCGCCTTCATCTGAATAATGTTTCCATTCCGGGTAAAAAAAAAAAAAAAAAAAAATCCGTCGGAGAAAAAGTGCTAGATATACGGGACATTTGCGTCCTTAAAATGCGAAGTTTAATTCGAAAATATTGTGGGTTAATGGGCCATCATTTTGAAGCATGATTATAGGAAACGTATAATTCCCTCGGGGTAATATAATCTGTAAAAGTAGCGCTGCACTGCAATAATTAGTTTGTTCTAATAATTCCCCCCTTTTTTTCTAATTATTGTCCTTGAACTGCTTTGGGGGTCAGTCAGGGGTTGATGGTTTCGTGTTCGAGAAAAACTGGGTATAAACTACTTTGGCTTAATTACTACTGTACAAAAAACACTGCCAACGAAGGTATACGATAATGTAATCTTTTATAAAGTTTGCTGTAATGGAAGACTGCCAACAAAGGTGAGTCCTACGTTTTAATGACTAATACACGATAAAATTTGTAAATTAACTAAACGATTCGATAATTTTATAATCGGATCTATTATATAGTTTCTAAGTGTTAACGTAATATATATATATATATATATATATATATATATATATATATATATATATATATATATATATATATATATATATATCTTTGTTAGCAGTATTTGTAAGTTACATGGCTTTAACTCTTTGAATTATTAACATGCGTCCAAGTGGGCATTATTTGAAATAATGCCTACTTGGACGCATGTTAATAATTCAAAGAGTTAAAGCCTAGTAACTTACCAATACTACTAACAGAATATATATATATATATATATATATATATATATATATATATATATATATATATATATATATATATATATATATATATATATATATATATTTACTGTATATATATTATATTATATATTTATAATCATATAATATATATATTATAAAATTATATATTTGGTTATTTATAATTACTATATATATTTGTTATATTAATTTTTCTTTAGCAATCATAAATCCATAATGCTATAAAATTATCGACTAATTAACTGAATGGTTTCTACAAAACTGGTTATCAAAATTTGTCATCAAGAAAAACAAATATCTGTTGAATAAATAAATTTATAATCATAAGGAAAAAATAAAAAACTAATTAACTGAATGGTTTCTATAAAACTGGTTTCACAAAACTGAAAAAAAATCATCAAAGAAAAACAAATTTCGACTCTAAAAAAAAAAGAATTTCTCTCTCCCTAGCTCTAAAAAAAAATAAAAAGAAATCAGTTCCTCTCCGTAACTCTAAAAAAATATAAAGAAATCAATTCGTTTCCCTAACTCTAAAAAAATATAAAGAAATCAATTCCTTTCCCTGACTCTAAAAAAAATAAGAAGAAATTAATTCCTCTCCCTAATTCTAAAAAATAAGAAGAAATCAGTTCCTCTCCCTAACTCTAAAAAAATAAAAAGAAACCAATTCCTCTCCCTAACTCTAAAAAATAAAAAGAAATCAATTCCTCTCCCTAACTCTAAAAAAATAAAAGGAAATAAATTCCCCTCCCTAACTCTAAAAAAATAAAAAGAAATCAATTCCTCTCTCTAACTCTAAAAAAATAAAAAGAAATCAATTCCTCTCTCTAACTCTAAAAAAAAATAAAAAGAAATCAGCTCCTCTCCCTAACTCTAAAAAATTAAAAAAATCAGTTCCTCTCCCTAACTCTAAAAAAATGAAAAGAAATCAGTTTCCTCTCCCTAACCCTAAAAAAATAAAAAGAAATCAATTCCTCTCCCTAACTCTAAAAAAATAAAATAAATCAGGTTCCTCTCCCTAACTCTAAAAAAAATTAATAGAAATCAATTTCTCTCCCTAACTCTGAAAGAAAATAAAAAGAAATCAATTCCTCTCCCTAACTCTAAAAAAAATAAAAAGAAACCAATTCCTCCCCCGGACACTAAAAAAAATAAAAAGAAACCAATTCCTCTCCCGGACTCTAAAAAAAAATTTTAAAAAATCAATTCTTCTCCCTAACTCTAAAAAAAAATAAAAAGAAATCAATTCCTCACCCTAACTCTACAAAAATAAAAATAAATCAATTCCTCTCCCTAACTCTAAAAAAAAATAAAAAGAAATCAATTCCTCTCCCTAACACTAAAAAAAATAAAAAGAAACCACTTCCTCTCCCGAACTCTAAAAAAATGAGAAGAAATCACTTCCTCTCCCTAACTCAAAAAAAATAAAAAGAAATCAATTCCTCTCCCTAATACTAAAAATAATAAAATAAAAAGAAATCTAAAAATCATGAACTACATTTCTTCTATTAATAACCAAAAATCTTTATATTCGACCCAAATTACATCAACGCCTTATGGGAGCAATGACTTCATAAACCAACAGAATTTTCTTTAAAAATGCCTGCAGTTACATTCTGACTAAACAAAAATCCTTTTCCTAAACCACATACCATATATACGAGATATACTGACGTCATAAACTATCAGAAATCTCAATTTGAGACTAAACAAGATCCAGATTTTCTGAACGAAATAAAAATATCTGGTAACAAATATTAAAACCTAAAATAAATACAAATATCCGGTAACTAATATTAAAACCTAAAATAAATAAAAAATATCCGGTAACAAATATTAAAACCTAAAATAAATAAAAATATCCGGCAACAAATATTAAAACCTAAAATAAATAAAAATATCCGGTAACTAATATTAAAACCTAAAATAGATAAAAAAAAAATATCCGGTAACAAATACTAAAAACTAAAATACACAAAACACTAAAGTTCAAGCCAAAATACATCAGCGCCTTGTATATCTAGCAAAAAATACACAATGCCGCCAGAAACCTCGAGTAATCATAAGGGGACCAAGTGACCACAACAACATTCGGGAGGAACCAGACTTTCATTACCAGAGAGACGGCGATTAATCTTGCGATGTCTGCCGACCTCTCTCCGAAAATCATTAGGGAGGGGTTGGCATGAGGACCACTAAACCTCTCCCCAACCCCCTCCAACCCCACCAGATCCATAACCCCTCCCCACCCCACTCCACCTCCTAACCCCACCAAACGACTAAATTCCGGTAAATGATCCTTTGAATGGAAGGATTGTAATTAGAGTACTAGCCAGATTCTATTAACGATTACAAACACTAATTAAACGGATATGAAAAATAGGGCGGACTGTGGGCGGTAATATTTGCTCATTTGCTTGCGTTGAATGATCTTGTACGTTTTTTTGTATTGCTGCCAGATTTGTTATTCTGCGTTTTGAAAACTGCTGATACCTGTAAGCAGGAACTGATTAAAAAAAAAAAAATTTTCTAAATTGCTTGAACTCTACACTGTCTGTAATTGACAGCTGGGGTCGATAAAAGTTTATAAAAAAAACGGGAAACTAATATTTCTGGTATGAAAAAGCGCACATCATTCTTTACTAATATCAAACGCTAAAAGAGTCACTTTTGCAATTAACGTTTCAAAAAAAAGTATTTATACACTGGTTACTATTTTGCGCTAATAACTGCGATAGAAGAATACTTAATGTGCGAGAACTAATACATGCATAATTATAAGAGTTTATGACTGATCATAAACCTTACACTGAAACACATACATTAGATAACTCTTTCCCATAGAATGGTGTAAGTTGCAAAATGAAATTACCGTTGTTTATAAATATGCATTCTTCCATTAAAAATACGTACTGCTAATACATACATATACAATTTGTAATGTAAGTAATGTTTAAATTATTTCCATAATAGGTTATCCTAATGCTTTACAAATTGTTCGTAAGGTTACTCTAAAAAATACAAATAAAAAAATGACAGGTTACTTAAATGCTTTAAATACTGTTTGTAAGGTCACTCTAAAAAAGGTAAATAAAAAACGATAGGTTACCCAAATGCTTTACGTACTATTCGTAATGTTACCCTAAAAAATAATAGGTTACCGAAATGCTTTACTTACTGTTCGTAAGGTTACTTAAAAAAATAAATACAAAAAGATAGGTTACCCAAATGCTTTGCATACTATTTGTAAGGTTACTCTATAAAAAAATGATAGGTTACTCAAATGCTTTACATACTGTTTGTAAGGTTACTCTAAAAAGAGGAATAAAAACCATAGGTTACTTAAATACTTTACAAACTTTTCGTAAGGTTACGCTAAAAAGAAAAAAATGAGAGGTTACCCAAATGCTTTACTCCCTGTTCAAGGTTACTTTAAAAAGAAAAAGAAAAAAGCGATAGGTTACCCAAATACTTTGCATACTATTCGTAAGGATACCCTAAAAAGGAAAAGACAAAAATGATAGGTTACTCAAATACTTTACTTACTATTCGTAAGGTTACTCTAAAAAAAAATTAATAGGTTACCCAAGTGCTTTACTTTCTGTTCTTAAGGTTACTTAAAAAAAGAGAAATAAAAAAAAAAGATAGGTTACCCAAATGCTTTACATATTATTTGTAAGGATACTCTATAAAAAAAATTTTTAGGTTACCCAAGTGCTTTACTTACTCGTAGTTCGTAAGGTTATTTAAAAAAGAGAAATAAAAAAAACGATAAGTTACTCAAATGCTCTATATACTATTCGTAAGGTTACTCTAAAAAGAAAAAAAACTTCATAGGTTACCTAAATGCTTTACATACTATTCGTAAGGTTACTCTAAAATGCGTTGCATACTATTCGCAAGGCTACTCTAAAATGCTTTACATACTATTCGTAAGGTTACTCTAAAAAGAAAAAAATTAAAGGTTACCCAAATGCTTTACTTCCTGTTCGTAGGGTTACTCTAAAAAAAATTATTGGTTACCCACGTGCTATAATTACTAGTAGTTCGTAAGGCTACTTAAAAAAGAGAAATAAAAAAAAAACGATAGGGTACCCAAATGCTTTACATAATATTCGTAAGGTTACTCTAAAAAGAAAAAAAGATAGGTTACCTAAGTGATTTACTTCCTGTTCGTAAGGTTACTCTAAAAAGTAAAATGAAAAAAATTATATTTTAACCAAATGCTTTGAATACTGTTCGTAAGTTTACCCCAAAAAGAAATATTTTTTTTTAAATATAATTAAAAAATAATTATATCTGAAGGAAAATATGAAAAAAATAGTTGAAAAATAATCATATCTGATGGAAAATATAAGGCGAGGGGAGGTATATAATAAGATGGCTCTACCTATTTTTTCAACCAAGAATTCCGGGTATATTTTAGCATATAATTAGCATAACTGTCAGTTCCAACGACTAATCCACGTCTTAATATAAGGAAAAAAAAAAAAAAAGTCCTGGCTAATTATAACTCACATCCCGTCGAGGGAGAGACAGGACGTAATTGGTAATCTAGGATCGAGGAGTAAACACCACCAAGGACTCGGTTCTTTACCTTGAGGAACAGACACTGTTTTAATTAGGAAACGATTAAGAGGCACTGTTGGACGTGGTCATCATGTGCACTTAATAATAATAATAATAATAATAATAATAATAATAATGATGATTAAGAGGCAGTGTTTGACGTGGTCAGCACGTGCATTTAATAATAATAATAATAATAATAATAATAATAATAATAATAATAATAATAATAATAATAACGATTAAGAGGCACTGTTGGACGTGGTCATCATGTGCATTTAATAATAATAATAATAATAATAATAATAATAATAATAATAATAATAATAATAATAATAATAACGATTAAGAGGCACTGTTGGACGTGGTCATCATGTCCACTTAATAATAATAATAATAATAATAATAATAATAATAATAATAATAATAATAATAATAATAATAATAATAACGATTAAGGGGCAGTGTTTGACGTGGTCAGCATGCGTACTTAATAATAATAATAATAATAATAATAATAATAATAATAATAATAATAATAATAATAATAATAATAATAATAACGATTAAGAGGCAGTGTTAGACGTGGTCAGCATGTGTACTTAATAATAATAATAATAATAATAATAATAATAATA
>NC_089750.1:8226936-8254436 GCF_040412425.1 Macrobrachium rosenbergii | reverse complement strand
AGAATTTCCAGCATCTCTTCATCACCATTTTCGACTGCACTTCTCTGCCTCCTCCTCCTCCTCCTCCTCCTCTCCCTGCACCTCGAAACAACGGCCTCATCGGCCCCTTTCCCTCAACTTCGAAAGAACTTCTAAATGGTTCGTAACAAATTGCGGATAGTTATGAACTGGGAGCCTTTTGGAAGATAAATGGAGCCCCCTGCATCATTTTCTTTATTGAGAACCATGGCGGGGTTGTAACATATCTCTGTGTGCAACCAGAACAAATTGTCGAAGTGCTTACTGCATACAAACAGGACTTTTCTCCAATGCTTCAAATGAAGAGGTTTAAAGTGTCTTGGTAACTGATTTGTTACCTTGCCATAATGCGAAGCAAAATTACTTTAATTAATTACACCATACCACGATCCAATCTACAACAATGACATATAAATGATAGTGCTGTATAATACAAAGAAAAAACAAAGAATTAATGACAGCTAGTTAAGCACTTTTAACCTTTACTATGCCAAAGCCTAATTTTACACTACTCCAAATAGATTCTCTTGTTAAGCTTTTTAACTAGTTAATAAGTCCATTATTAAATAATTTCTTTTGAATTTTCTTGAAAAGTTACTAATAGCACCCTACATGAATAAAACCAAACTTTTACTGAGTTTCAGATCTGATGATGATTTGACAATATAAAGTCATAATAGCCAACAATTTACACACACTGAAAGCAAATTCTAACGTAAAACACTTAGGATTCTTCACTGCATATAAATTATGTATGTAGTACCAAGCATTTATTTGCAATAGCTGAATGTTATTTGGTAAACATTAAACACTAATAAATAGGTATATACCTTGAAGAAAATTGTGCATTTCGCTTTTATACATGTTGCAACATAATTATCAATGTCTGTCGTTAAGAATGATACACTGATGATGATGATCATGACACTGATAATGATCATTAGCTTCCTGTGTTTCATTAACGTCATCAGTAACATCAATATTACTACCACTGTTACTTGTATTTCAATAATTTACTTACATTATTTATTTATTAATTTGTTAGTTTATTTTTCTCTTTTCTAATAACTGATCTTTTCTTTCTGCATTCCCTAGTACCTTCTGTTACTTATTTCAAATGAACACCATATTCTTTGGGAGCTTGAATTTCAAGTAAATGGCCCCTTTGGGCTTGTTTCATATGTATAGGGTTCATCTTAATAATAATAATAATAATAATAATAATAATAATAATGTCGTGAAAAACAATGTGCAATAAAAATTCACATTATATAGTACATAGTAATATATTCACTATATAAATGTGGATTTCTATTACACAATAATAATAATAATAATAATAATAATAATAATAATAATAATAATAATAATAATAATAACAACATATCTTCCAGTCTCAGTCTCATCAAAGTTGTAATTACTGTAAGATTATATTCTCTCTCTCTCTCTCTCTCTCTCTCTCTCTCTCTCTCTCTCTCTCTCATTTGAGCAAGAGTGTGCCAGAGTTCTCACGAATGAAGATCTCACCACGTTCCTTTCACGTATGTTGAACCATCTGTAAACTGCAGCAATTATAAGGCATACTACATTCCCATGAATTCACGCGCAAGAAAATTTTTTTTTTTTTTTACCTGCCTGTCACCTTCTCTCAACACGGCACTTCGTTCTTGCTCAACTTTTAAATGACGGAATTTGGGCGGAATTCGGAATAAGGCCGGTACCTTTACTGGCACCCCCAGCCTTCGCCCCCACATCTCTCTCAGCCTAAAGACCACCGAAGAGCCGAGGAGAAGTAAATTCCCGACGCTAATGAAGATTTGGAATCTAGTTTTCTTGCGCCTCGAGTTTAAATTGAACATTCTAGCTCAGTTTAACTGCCATTCGAAGTCCAGTTCTGCCAGCTTAACAAACAAGCGCCTGACAGGGGGTAATATTTGCTTTCGATTAGAGCGTGATTCTAAGTCCCTGTTGACAACATTCGTTATACAAAGGGCAAGGGCGAGGACTCAGTTTCTAGAGCGCCTGTGAACCTACAGCAAACATGTTTGTTCCCATCTTTCAGGTTCAAGAACTTGCTGCCACGGCGAGTTATTAATAAGCTACGATGAAACATCACTGTGGAACACTGTAAAAGGGAATGTAGCGACGTAAATGACAAAATAAACCTTCCCTACCTAACGTTCTCTCAAGTATGTTTTGGTAACATGGCTGTGAGCTTTTACAAACACCTGAATATTACTTTAACATTTGCTAGAGTCCCCACTGGGAAGCCAACCAGTCAACGGAAGCTCTCTTTAGCTACCTGAATGTCACTCCATTCGAAAATAAAAGAAGATGAATAAATAGTTTAGGCATACGGGCGAAAGAATATTTCCAAGGAAAATTCTATTCCTGCAAAAGGAAACTTCACGTGGAACCCCTTGGTTGGATGAATGGCTGCGACTATAAATTTTTCCACCTGACACATGAATAAAATTTCCGCGAACTGTTTGCTCAAGTAAAACGAATAGTAGGCATTCGTTTCGAATCACCTTATAAAAAGTAAGAAGGTCAGTAGTTTAAGTTTTTCAAAAACGGTGAAAGAATGAAAATTATTCGTGAATCACCTGAATTTGATTGATGCAATTTCTTAGAAGCATTACACAGCATCAATCTAAGACAAAATATTTAATTTCTCTTCATGCAACTAATCACAATGAAATTAAGAACTGAGAATATGAGATAAGAGTAAATAAAAGAAAATTTCTCTAGAAAGATTACGATACTTCGGTTAACCGGCACAGGATATGCGTACTTTGGTAATTTCCCTGGGCGAAGTATATGAAAACACACAAAAAAATGAAGAGATTTCTTACCCGGGAAAAGAAACAAAGAGGTGACTACTACCACAGTATCGCGTGATCGCGTGGAAAAATTCTTTGACGACTGATACAAAGTTACTAAGGATGTCTTTGTCGCATTGCTCCGTGATCCTGACAGGCTCTCTGACACTGCTTTCCAAACTGAAGTCTCCAGAAAGTATTGGCTCGCGTTAGTGATGTAAGAAAAACTTGTTGATGCAACATCTCCTGGGATGCTGGTAAGAGCAGATTAAGAATCTGATATATTCATTACTGCAGAAACCGTTTGGAATGGAAACGAAGATAGACTCTAGGGCAAAGGCCAAGCGCTGGGACAAATTAGGTCATTCAGCGCTGAAACGGAAATTAAGAGTAGAAAGGTTTGAAAGGTGTAACAGGAGGAAAACCTCGCAGTTGCACTGTGAAACAATTGATAGGAGAGAGTGGAAATAAATATATAAGAAAGAATATGAATGGATGTACAGCAAAGGGAATGAAAGGGGTTGCAGCTGGGGGCCGAAGGAACGCTGCAAAGAACCTTAAGTAATGCCTACAGTGCAGAGCATGGGGGTGCACTGACGGCACTACCCCCATACGGTGTGTGTGGGAATCGCCTGAGATGGAAGAACCACTGATGATATCCTCAGTTTGCAGATAGATTACTTTAAGGCGAATTAACGGAACTTCCAGCTTCTAAAGCAGCAACTGCGCTAGGAGAGGATGGCGGATCAGGTAAAGATTCTGATGTTAGCAGTTGCATAACATGGTGGAGCTGAAATGTTACCAATAGATGGTAATGCTGAAACCACAAACGAATGCTTATTTGTGATGGAAGTCTGATGAATTCGTCCCTAGTTTGACGAACTGGCGTAAACCATTTTTTTCACCATTCTGAGAAAATGGGCTTCAAAGATTGTGATATTATTCAGAGCTTCTACTTAGCTCAACTTTGGAAGAAATTCTGTTTGAAAATGTGACAACACAGCTGAAGTTTTGATATGTTATAGAGTATCCAAAACTGAGACACTTTGGATGGAAAACTCAAATACTTAAAAAAAAAACGGGATACGCCAGTTCTTGAAAACAGGGACGCATTACGGACTCTCGGGAAGTATTTTGATAATCAGACGAAAAAAAAAGTTTGCCAAGTGAATAAAAATTCATGATGAGATTTCCACTACAGGCAATACCACGCCCCTCTCTAATTACAAGTCGAAAATTTTCTGTTCAATCTTTGCCTTCCAGTCGGTGGTCATGGTCAACAGCAGGAGGCTTCAAATCATGACTCAAAGAGAAGCCCACTGAGGGAAAAGGAAATACACACACACGCACACACACACGTATATATACAGATAGACAGATAGATAGAGATAGATATACAGGTATATATATAAATATATAGATATACCAACATCTTCTAAAAACAAAACAGACGCCTCACACGTCTCGAACTGTCTGCCTAGCCGCTCACGTCTCCTCGCTGCTGGGAGAAAAGGGAGCTGGGGATTTGGCACGAAACATATACACATGTGATACCGGGGTCTAAGCGATGTCAGGCAGGGCAGCCGATCGAGGCTACGGCCTGCCCCAACGCCAAATCAAAGTCCTTCAAAAGAAGGCATCGTGCTTACCCCATATGAAAAATGGGAAAAAAGCACGTTAAACGAAGAAGAAGAAGAAGAAGAAGAAGAAGATACATATATACACACACATATATATAATGTATGCATGTGTGTCATTGGATAATGCGTACATACAAGCACAATACGTACACAACCACATACGTACATGCAATCAAATCAATCAGGCGTAATATTCAAAATGAAACAAATGATCCTCTTCTAGCACCACCAAGGACTTCCCTCACGAGAATAATGTCTCATAACATGAGGTGAGCCGTTCTGCCATCACGTCTTCTCATTAAATCAAGAAGGCGTCGGGAGAGATTTCGTGAGAGAGACAGACGGGTAACCTTCTGGCGAAGAAATGTGGCTCCCTCGGTAATATCGAGAAGGGCATCTCCAGATTGAAAGAGGCGTCTTTGTCTTTCGTTTAATAAATCATTAATAATACGATATTCTCAGTCCACGGCCCTGCAGGTCATGGCAACGCATATTCCTTCATGCAGAGGATGTGGCCTCCTCCTGCTCTTTACTGTCTTTATTGTTGCTTTTATTAATATACATGCAAACCTTTGCAAACACTAAAGCATGATATGGTTAAGAAAAATATTTTGAGTCACAGGTCAGTCCCAGAGGTTTAGGCCTTTTGTGTATGTATATTATATATGTATATGTATATACAGTATATACTATATATATGTATGTATATATATATATATATATATATATATATATATATATATATATATATATATATATATATATATAAAATTAGCACTTTGCAAACACTAAAGCATGATATGGTTAGGAAAAATATTTTGAGTCACAGGTCAGTGCCAGAGGTTTAGGCATTTTATGTATGTATATTATATATGTATATGTGTGTACAGTATATACTATATATATGGATGTATGTATTTATATGTATATATATGTATATATATATATATATATATATATATATATATATATATATATATATATATATATATATATATATATATATAAACTTAGCCCTTTGCAAACACTAATGCATGATATGGTTAAGAAATATTTTGAGTCAAAGGTCAGTGCCAGAGGTTTAGGTATTTTGTGTATGTATATTGTATATGTGTGTATATATATATATATGTGTATATTTATATAATTATATATATATATTATATATATATATATATATATATATATATATATAATTTATATTTATATATATATACATATAAACTTAGCTCACTAATTTTGACCCAATTTACTTAATACAGTTTAGTCTTGGCTAGCTAATAAATATATCAATTGTCACCAAAACCACTGCGTATTACTAAAGGTTTATAATAGGTTCTAGAAAAGTCTTAAAACTAAGACAAGCTTGGTTTTGCCTTTTTGTTTTTTGTTTTTGTTTTGTAACTTCGACGAAGTTTTATAACGTCAAACCTTCACGCTGTTTTCTGGCAACCCTGACTTTTAGATGTAGTGACGAAGTGTATTAAATAAATTCATTATATTCTGCCAAACAGACTGCGCAGTAAATACTGCTTACTGCAAAATCATGAATGCATTAAAACCTTATCGAAAAATTTTACCATTCTTGTGACAAATTTCATACCTTGGCATGGTTTAATCATCTGATCAAATGTAAAGGCACGATCCATATATCCTTTAATATGCTTTTTTTCATTTCATGTGCAATGTAATAAAAATGCTTAAAAATCTTTTTTCCTTTTAATTTTCAGTAAACCTTAATGTTTTGAAAGTTTATTTTGTTTGGTAACAGGTTATAAGGCTAACGGCGATCTACAGGTAGGTAAGACAACGGGTCTCTTTTACTGGAATGAAGATTTCAACTTTTATTTATTTTTAAGCAGTATTTAATTTTCATATGGTATTTCGTAAATCATATTTTATTGCGCGTTATGATTCTGAGATGTTTATTTCATTAAAGAACAATTTTTGAAACTTATGCCTAACTTTCCATTTTAAAAGCATCTAGGAAAACTATCAAGTAATCCGAAAATCAGGATATAATGTCATGTGTGTATGTATGTTTACATGTGTGTATATATACATATATATATATATATATATATATATATATATATATATATATAAATATATATATATACTGTATATATATATATATATATATATATATATATATATATATATATATATATATATATATAATATATATTTTGCATATATATATTATATATATATATATATATATATATATATATATATATAATATATATATTTTATATATATACAGTATACAGTATATAAATACACACACAGACACACACATATATTATATATATATATATATAACGTGTATAATTAAATATATATTATAAATCTTCTATGCAGTTGGAAATCTTCTAGAAGCATCAACAGAACCGATTCCCGCAAGAAAAAAAAGAAGAGGAAGGAAGCAGCGAAAACTGATCCTTTGTAATTCCACATACAGCATCGACCAATAACATGCCCTTTCATATAAACTTTGGAAACGTCAGCACATCATGTCAGCCGGGCGGTCAAACCAGCAGCAAAGTTTGACAGACGTTTCTACTAATGATTTCGAGACAGAGACAGACAGCCGGACAAAAAATGAGACACAGAGGAACGTACACCCAACACACACACAAAGAAACATAAAGACGTATACAAAGACACAAAAAACAAACAAAAGACGTGCAAAAGAAACAAAAACACGAAAACATAAAGACACTCAAAGTGAAACAAAAAAAAAACACTTATACAAAGACACATAAAATAAACAAACACACGTGCACTAAAAAAAACACAAACACACGTGCGCAAAGACATTCAAAAAGAAACAAAAACACGTACATACAAAGACGAAGAAAAAGAAACAAAAAATTTACACAAAAAAAAAAAACACGTACACACAGACACACATGCACAAAAAAAAAGACACGAACACGCGTGCACAAAGACACTCAAAAAGAAACAAAACACGCGCACACAAAGACGAAGAAGAAGAAACAAAAAATTTACACAAAAAGAAAAAAAACACGTACACACACACACACAAAAAAAAGAAAATACGCACACACAAAGACACACGGAAGGAAACGAAAACCTGCACAAAAATCCAGGGAAGATTCTTCGGGGAAGAGGGGGACCTATATTTACTTGGAACTGGGCAGAACTGTATCTAAAATTAACCCCACTTATTCAAGGATCTGAAAACAAACGTTCCTGTGTAATTAGCGATAAAAAAAAAGAAAAGAAAACCTCTTCGTTCTGAAATTACGCAACAGGTGGAGTGGAATGGAATATAGAATTCTGGCCAAAAGGCCAAGTGCTGGGACCTATGAGGTCATTCAGCACTGAAATGGAAATTGGCAGTAAAAAGGTTTGAAAGGTGTAACAGGAGGAAAACCTCGCAGTTGCACTATGGAACAATTGTTAGGAGAGGGTGGAAAGTAAGATGGAAGAAAGAGAATGTGAATGGAGGTACAGTAAGAGAAATGAAAGGGGTTGCAGCTAGGGGCCGAAGGGACGCTGCAAAGAACCTAAAATAATGACGCAATAGATGAAAAGGTCATCTATCTGAAGGATATTGTTAAACAATTTACTTTTAAGATTAAGTTCCTTTTTTTCAACAAATTAATTTTGGAATGTTTAGGAGTATTAAGTCGGATTATCGACGACAATGATATTTCTTACAGAAAAATACGTGCAGTATGTTTCCGTGACAAGAAAAAATGTGAGCTAAATGTCGAAAACAGACAAAATATCTCATTTGCATCATTACATACAACGTTTCTCAGTCAAAATAAACATTTACTGGAGAAATTAGAACTATACACATACACACATATCTATATACATTTATATATTCAAGTATATATATATATATATATATATATATATATATATATATATATATATATATATATATATATATATATATATATATATATATAAAGATAGAACAAAATTTCAGCAAATATATCAAGAATAACAAAATTTCAAATACATCAAGAATAACAAATACTTCAAGAATAAAAATTCATTTAACAGAGAAAAACTGAATGGCCTAGCATTCTCCATACAAGCAGTTCAAAATAAGTCGCCGTTCTTGTTTAATCATCTGAGAAAAGCCATTTTAGATTCATTGGTATCTAAAGAAGATTTTCCGACGCATTTTTTGAGAAAATCTAATAAGTGCACTGACGTAGAAAAGAAGATCCGTAAATCTAATATATTTGGCGGCACGGAGGAGAAAGGAGGAGCCAATAATCAAATATGCTCATCGCTGTACGGCTGGAGAACTGAGCATTCGGAGGAAATATCCTTGACGCTCGTTCTGCGTATCGTTAGAAGAAGAAGAAGAAGAAGAAGAAGAAGAAGAAGAAGAAGAAGAAGAAGAAGGAAATAAATACAGAGCAGGGCCGGCATAGGACAAGAGGACTTCGGAGAAGGACTGACATGTCAAATAAAGTAACAAAAGAAGCTTCCTACCGTTGCAAATGCGGAGAGTAAACTCAGAACTCTTGGCCGTCATCTTTACCTGCAGAAAAAAGGAAGAATGTCAAGTACTATAATGCGGAAGGGATAAAAACATATATAGTAACGGAGATGCTTAGTTGAAATAGTTGCAAATCGTAGGTACATAGCAATGAAAATAAGCTTACTAAGTTATAGTGAAAACAAGATAAATATGTTAAACAGGGTTATTGATAAGTCATATAAATAAGTGAAACAGGATTATTGATAAGTTATAATGAAAACAAGATTAATAAGTTATACAAGATTAATGATATGTTATCATGAAAACAAGATTAATAAACTATACAAGATTAATAAGTCACAGAAGGTCAATGATAAGATATAATGAAAAAACAAGAATAATAAGTTATACTGAGTGTAACAGCACCAAAATCTGATAATCACAAGCGTCTCTAAAGTCAACCTCTTAAAATCTTATTTAATAATAATAATAATAATAATAATAATAATAATAATAATAATAATAATAATAATAATAATAATAATAATAATAATAATTTGCAGCAGACCGTCATTTAAACAGGTTTTATTGAATATTATTGCTGCCTCAGCTGCATTTATTTTGTAGAAGACTTTTTCTATTTTCCTTATTGCGGACTTCTCTTTATTGGAGGTGCGTGCTAACATCTCGCCTATATTTGTCACATCATGGGGGAAAAGTAAAAAATCTGGATTCTGCTTTTTATATATTCTATAGAGTTAGAATATTATAACTTATACAGTTGCTTATACACTTGTTGCCGCGACGTTTCGACAGACTCTTCTGACATTCTCCAGCGAGGGCTAGTAGGGAGCTGGCAAGTTGCATAGATCCTTCCGAATTTATACACGGGCTTCAGCAGAGGGTCACGGACAGCGAACTTTGATTGGTTGGCTTCTTGCAAATGCTCAAAATTCGCCGTCCATGATCCCCCGCTGAAGCCCGTGTATAAATTCGGAAGGACCTACGCAACCTGCCAGTCCTCTACTAGCTCCCGCTGGAGAATGACAGAAGAGTCTGTCGAAACGTCGCGGCAACAAGTGTAAAAGCAACTGTATAAGTTATAATATTCTAACTGTACAGAGTATATAAAAAGCAGAATCCAGATTTTTTACTTTTCCCTCATGAAATGACAAATATAGGAAATGACAAATATAAGGTCGAGATAGAAAGTCTTCTACAAAATAAATGCAGCTGAAGCAGAAATAATATCCAATAAAACCAATAATAATAATAATGATGAAGATGAAATGCTATTACATCATACCCTTTATTAAACAATCATCAAAACTGTATTAATTGTCATAGGATTCCTATGCTGACAGCCAATTAAGTTCTTGCTGTATAATATTGACAAGAATCCAATTTATTTCCGTTATTGAAGATTTTCAAATATTAACTTCTCTCGAAGTAACCTTCTCCTTCAATTTCCCCTCGTGCTCCTTATCCACATCCTCCCCTCTTCCCCATATCCTCCTTCTCCTTCCCCACATCCTCCTCCTCCTTCCCCACACCCTAACCTAATAACCCAGCCAGCCTCTCCGGCATCCACTCCAAACATAGACTAATATGGGCCTAAGTCTCCTGTTCTAGGAAACCCGACACGCCAATGTCAGCCAGTCTGTATCTCGATAAGTCTCCGTCACACGAGAGCACCCTCTCTATTTTAGCGTCTTCCTCTTACTCGCTGGCGAAAACCCTTTCAAAACCCCTGCTTCCCCATATCAGACGGCCTCGGATCAACATTTCGAGAATATCGAGAGAGCCGGATCGAGATATTCTCATTAGCCCTGAAGAGCCATCGTTGTGATTGAAGAGGGCGTTTACCCGATGTCTCCAAGATGCTTCTTCTTCTTCTTCTTCTTCTTCTGCAGAGGAGGAGGAGAGGAGGAGGAGGGAGGGGGATGGGAGGAGGAAGAGGAGGAGACGGCACTAGGGTGGGAGGTTAAAATACGACACGTTAAGCGGCGTCATATTTGCCTAGACGGAATCAGACGTCGAGGACCATTGCTACGAGTATGGATAAAATGTAAGTTAAAAACGGAAATCGGTATAGAAAGCTCTCTGAGCTTCCTGACAGCACTATCATGAAGCCCTACGTCCATGAAAACATTTCCTTTTTTATTTATTTATTTTGTTTTTGGGTGATGTAGAAAATAAGCCCTGTCATCTCAGCCTTTACATACATTATCTCGGAACAGAGAAAAAGCCCTTTTACAGCATAATCACAGAAAGAATATATTAAGATCGAAGATTTTTATAACCATAATCATATACAAATAAGACTCAGTTTTGGGCCTACTTTTCCCCGAGTTGAATTCTCTTAAACCTGAAATCTTATTTTCTCCTTATTAACTCGACTAACGCGTCGCGAGGCCTACATCTAAAGACATTTGGGTGGAGGGGCAAGTTTTAGTCAATTAACTTCGAAAGGACGCCATCCTGTGACAGGTCAAAAGATTAAATGAGCTCATCTTGTTATAAGCCAAAAGATGAAGGGCAAGCTGGCTGGATGTCTGTAAAGACGATTATAGAATTCTCTAAACAAGATTTCTGAGATAACGAGATGCTACAGACGAGCTTGTAATCTAGAGAGGCTCTCGAAAGTTCTCTCTAGTACCTGAAATTAAATAAGAGAAGGAGCACTTCAGAAAAATGAATGACTACAGAAAGGGCAGCGTTCTAGATAGGATTTGAGTCTGAGAAAACTGGAAGCCGTCATTAGTCAACTAAAGAAAAGATGAAGTAGTTTGGATTAATGATACAAAAAGATGCATTTACATATCAGTTTCTACAACACAGGTGAAAAATAATTTATCAATGTTACACTGTTTCAAACGAGCAAACACAGATGCTAATGGATGTTACATGAATGGAATCTTATGAGTACGTATTATGGAAAAATGCTATTACATGAATGTATAAAATTTCATTGTAATCTTATGAGTATGCATTATGGAAAAAATACTATTACATGAATGTATAAGATTTCATTGTAATCTTATGAGTAAGCATTATGGAAAAAATGCTATTACATGAATGTATAAGTTTTCATTGTTAATCATATTTTCTTCCATGCCTGTAAGAATTATAAATATTCCGACAAATATCCTTGCATGACAATGAACGTACATGGCACAATGCCATATTATACAAGGTATCAGGAGAAAAATAAAAAAAATCTGAAAGGTTCTTTTTCACTTTGAACTTGAGTCAAGTCGACGCATTTTAGGAATATCACTCGGCCACGCCCCCTTCCCCTGGCACCGTAGATGATGCATTACATTATCATACCGCACTCTAAGACGATATCAGTTGCTGCTTGGCTATGACACTGATAACATCAAAGGGTCGTTCATCCCAGGGAGGAGTAGTAGGCCCCAGAGGGAAGTTAACCCCTCCCTCCACCTTTTGCTGCCAGCCGTGTGAGTAATATCGTGAAAGAGGGGACGGGGTTAGGCGGGGTGGAACAGGGAGGATGTGGGCGTGGCCGAGTGACATTCTTAAAAAGCGTCGATTGAGTGTTACCTTCAAAATGCGCAGGGCTCTACAGCAACAACTATAACAATAAAAACAGCTAAAATATGAGAAATATGTTGATATCTTTAAGCACTGAGTCTCTGATTATACCAAGATATCAAAAGCAGCCTTCTCTTCATTAGGAAATGCTACATTGAAGAACAACCCACCTAAAAGCCTACATTGTTTAACATATCTTTAATCATTTCCTTCGATTAATACCAAATTTCCCAAGCGATTTCCGAAGCACGTCTAACCTCCTTCTCCTCTTTTTCTTCTTCTTCGATCATTGCTCCCAGCATCCTAACTCTTCCTTCCCGGACCTTGCCCAACAACCGCTACGCTCAGTAAGTCTAAGTTTCCTGTTTAGGGAAGCCGCAACGTCGATGACAGCAGCCCTACACGACTACGTCTCGAGGACCCTTCCTCGTGTGAGAATACCCTCTCCGTACGAAAGTCTTCCTCTTCTTTTTTATTTTTCCTGGAGTGAAAAGCTCTTCAAGCCCCTTCTTTCCCTTCTCGCTCGCCTTTGGATCATAATATCGACAATATCGCGCAGCCGGATTGAGCTATTCTCATTAGCCTTGAAGGGCCACCGTTGTGATTGAAGAGCGGTTTCCCCATGCCCAAAAAATCCTTCTTCTTCCTTTTTTTCCCTCTTTCTAGAGCTGAGGAGGAGGAGGAGGAGGAGGAGGAGGAGGGGAGGGGAGGAGGGGAGGAGGAGGGGGAGGAGGAGGAAGCTCTCGAGTGGAAGGTTAGAATAACCAAGGCCAAAAGGCGTCTTTGTTTGCCTTATGGAATGAGATGCGAGGAACCACTGCAGCCACGAGTGTGGATAAAACGTAAACAATGGGTAGAAAGATAATTAATTCTGGGAGCAATATCAAGGAGGTGAAATACCAATACGTTCATTTTCAGTTCGTATATATGAGACCACTGCATGTACATAAATTACTTCGTTCTGGGTTTAAACTAGCAGTTTTATCTTTCTTGAAAACGAAAGTTTTACTGATCTATCCGATTTTCTCCTTCATTCCAGTAATTTAAGGCTAAAGGTAAATTTCTCATCAATAAAAGTAAAACTGATTATATAGGCTTTAAAATTGTAACCAGATATCTTGTTAGGTATACCAGCAGAATGATGCTGTTATGCTTAAGAAAGGAGAGAGAGAGAGAGAGAGAGAGAGAGAGAGAGAGAGAGAGAGAGAGAGAGAGAGAGAGAGAGAGAGAGAGAGCTGCTCAGTTCCTGGAATCCATCCCCGCAAGATATCTTCAGGCAAATACAAAAACGAGACCTGAAATTATCGAAATGATTATCAATTACGAATGAGACGTTCCTCCGTATCCACTTCACTGAAGGGAAACATTTTTAAACCACTTTCGTTTTTTTTTTTTTACTTTTTATATTTCTACGGTCAACCAACGTATCGGGATATCGACAAATCCAAAATACATTTCCGAGGAACGATTTCTTTTGAACTTTCAGCCAATTAAGTTTCGAAGCGATGCCTTCCAATGAACGTTGGGGGCTAGTGGGTGAAAAGAGGTCACCTCATTATAAAACAAAGGATGGAAGAGGAACTAACAGGATTTCTCCAAGGGCAATCACTCAAGACTGGAAGGGATTCCAGATATAGAGAGTTTAAATTTGTTGAAACTTGACTGCAATGATTTATAAAGCTAACAAGAAAATAGAAACAGACAAATGGACGGCAATTTCAATAAACATACAAATTTTCACTTTATATATATACATATATACATATAATATATATATATATATATATATATATATATATATATATATATATATATATATATATATATATATATATATATATATATATATATATATATATATATATATGTGTGTGTGTGTGTGTGTGTGTGTGTGTGTGTGAGCGATTTTTATGAAATGATTCACATAAAAAAATAGCATGCCAATTCTTCACGAAACAAGCGCTCCTTTTAAGGTATATTGGAATAAAAATAATGTCAAACTGTGCCGTACTGCTCTATTCTTACCACCCATGAGGTGTATCATAACATTTTTATAAAAGAATTTCTCATTCAGACTACTGCATTTCCTGAAGCTGCCGCTTGCCCCCCCCCCCCAACCCCAAAAGAAAACGATACCTCCTAGGTGATTCTCTTCCCCTTCCAGGTTGTAAAAATTTTTATTCTATAACAAACGCTATGGAATTAACTTTCCTGTACAGTGAGGATTACAGAAGTTACTACTTGCTTTTCTACCTACATCTCATTAAAACTTTCTTCCATCCTGAATTTTACTTTACGAGGACATGGGATCTTCATTAACACAGTTCAAAGATCAAAGGATGAACAGAAGGTCAGAGGGCAGCAAGACGAGACAATTCAAAAGAATATGTCTCTAAGAAACTGGTGCTGCAATTGCACTACGCGGAGGCAAAGACCTTAGCAACATCCTGGAATATAGTTTTTTTTTTCTTTATATCTACAGCCTCATTTTTTAAATCTACAGTTCTGTTTTATACATGTACAGCCTCAGTTTTTTTACACGTACAGCCTTGTTTTGTTTTTACATCTACACTTATTTTTTTTTTACATCTACCGCCTTGGTTTTTTTTACAAGCACAGCCTTGTTTTATTTTTACATCTACACTCATTTTTTTGCATCTACAGCCTTACCAGATCTGTGACTTTTACAGAGTCAGCAGTCTCTCCACATCTATGGCACTCAGAGAATCTACAGTGTCTCAAATACATCCCTTTTACAGCCCTACAGCCTCCCAGATCAGCAACTTTCAAAACGCCCTCTTCTTTTCACATCTCGACCTTTTACAAGCTCTTCACACCTGGGTCTTGTATATAATCTCCAGCCGCTACAAGTCTGAGCCTTTTAAAATACTTACAATCTCTTCAGATCTGTTCCTTTTAAAGAGCCTACAGTCACTGCCTTTTACAGATATTGAGTCTCTCCAAGCCTGGAACTTTTACGCATCTACAGTCAATCTACATGAGGACTTTTTATAGAAGAGCCTATATTCTATTCAAAACTGGGTCTTTTACAGTACATCCAGTCACTTCACATTGGGGCCTCTACCATTTCTACGCATCTGGGCCTTTCATAGAGCCTGCAGCCTCATACCGTGAATTCTCTATGCTCGAAAATATGCTGTAAAAACACTTTTTAAAGGACTGAGGGAAAAAAAAGCGTTGTTGAGAAGTTGCCTAAATATATAAGCCTTTCAACTCACAAGACAATGGGAAACAACAATAATGAAGGCAATAAAACAACTTAATCAGGGTCAGGACAACACTTCTAACAGATCTTACATTCTTCGTGGAGCAAACGGCTACATCACTTAAACTGTAATAGTCTCTGATTTCACGTCAGACCAGATGTATGGTCTGAAGAACCTGGTTATTTGAGAAGTTTAGCTATATATAGATCATTACACTAATGAGGCAAACGTAGTTTATTTGTAACTCAAGCATAACATGACAGTAGCTAAACTAATGCTTGTCTTTTGCATACACATAACCAGTGAGAATAACTAAACTGATGTTTGTCTTTTACATGAACATAGCCAGTGAGAATAACTTTGAATTCCCTTTCATTTAAAAAGCCCTGAGCGTCTAATTATCCTTTGATGGACAAAAAGCAAAAGAAGAGAGCTAAACCGATATACTCATCGATGCAAAAGATATTAGGAACATGAGATAATTACTCCCAAACTCCTGCGTGCTAATTCTAGAACGATAAAGAAACAATACATAAAGGCAGATCACACAGAACAGGAATCAGGTCCGAATGCAAAGCGAGAGACGAGGAGGATTTAAATGGTAAACGAGCTGAAGGAGGAAGTTTCCTACAGTTTGGAGTTCGCAAAGTTGAGAGAACATTCTACAATCCCTTCTTCAACTTTCGCAGACTCCGATGGGTAGATGTCGTCAGAGTGTAAGGATTGTGTTTTACTTTTGTAGACAAAAGAATTGTGTATGCAGTATAAATAACTGTTCGTAAGCAGTTACGTTTGTACACAAGTTCACCGGGAAAGAAATATTACGAAAACAACTTAGTTGATAACTTTACCTTCAATATCCTACTTATTGCTAAAAATTTAACAAAATCGACTATAATGAAATGCAATCCAATTTGCAGGATATAATGTTTACAATTATTTCTGTTTCCTTCCATAAAATGACATCCACAAAACTATTCAAATCACATTTCTGGCATCCTCCTCCTCCTCCTCCTCCTCCTCCTCCTCCTCCTCCTCCTCCTCCTCCTCCTCCTCCTCCTCCTCCTCCTCCTCCTCCTCCTCCTCCTCCTCCTCCCGTCCTGCAAATACTAAGTGAAAAAAAGTATGTTGGCCTCTGTCTCAGTAACTCTTCCTTGCTCCACAATTTCCTCTTTTTGTAAGCATCTCCCTTTTTCCCCACTGAAATCCCCTTCTTAAATAGATTGAATGCTTCGGATCACAATTTCATTAATATCGAGTGACTCGAACTAGTTATTCTCATTAACACAGTAGAGTCCCCATTGTCAGCGAAGAGATTATTTCCCGATGCCTCCAAAGTCTCTTCTTTATCTACCATGCAGGAGGAAGAGAAGGCTCGTGAGTAGAAAACAAAATACGCAAGACTAAGAGTGTCCAGTTTAACTTTTGGAACAAGCTGCAGAGGTTCGTTGTCACAAGCTCAGTCAACAAATTATTAACTCTGGGAACATACCGTGAACACCTGCGTTGGTTGGACCGTATGAAGACCCATACCAGATGCTACATCACTAGGGCAAGGGCCCGTGCTGGCATAAGACCAGCCACCAAAATCCTCAATACGAAAATGTTAAGAATTCTCTCCTGTCCAGATATACCCAATACTTCCCATGCAGATCAGATATCTTGTCTTCGCTGGAATCTGAAAAGTGATCACGTATCTCCTAAGGGAGAACGTTATTCATCTTCCTGATTTCCTTCATTACTCGAGCAATTTACGATCACAAAGCTGTATTGTATTTCAATAGCACATTGACAATTGTTAAATCCAATCACGGAATTATAACGGGCGGGCAACCCTTCGTGACCTTTTCTTAACGACCACTACAAGGATTCTATTACACACACAGAGAGAGAGAGAGAGAGAGAGAGAGAGAGAGAGAGAGAGAGAGAGAGAGAGAGAGAGAGAGAGAGAGAGGAATCCAACCTCCTCTAGATCTCTAAAGCAAATATCAAAGAAAAGGTCTGACAATATCGAAGTGATTATGAGTTGAACTGAGAGCTTCATCGGTTTCTAATCCCCCGGATGAGATACCTCTAATTAAATTAAATTTTTACTCCATATTTCCGAGATCGGCAAACACGTTGGGATTTCGACTAAACTGGGGACATTCGGGTGAGCGATTCCTTTTGAACTTTCAGCCAATTAAGCTCGGAAACGATGCCATCCGATGAAAGGTTCTGGGGTGAAACGGGGTCACCTCATTATAAACCAAATGACGAAAGAGGAGCTACCGGGATTTCTCCAGAGACAATCGCTGAGGAGTAAGAAGGATTACGGGATAACGAGAAACCACAAATAAAGTTTCAGTCTGTAAAGACCTGGACTGTCGTCCGTTCAAGTCGTAAAGGAAAGGATAATAAAGAGGTATTATCGGGATTCTCTACGATACGCTGAAGGCAGGAATGAGGCTTTACCTCAACTGGAGTCATCATCACCAACACTAAATAAAACAAATGACATTTAAAGTTCACAAACGCTCTTTCACATTAATGCCCTCTGGACCCACTCCGTTTAAGCGGAAAAGTGGTGATTGTGTGTGTATGTATGTATGTATGTATGTATGTATGTATGTATGTATGTATGTATGTATTATGTATGTATATATATATAGAAATAATCAACACACAATCACGTGTGGAACAGAAATAAATTTCTGACTCACATCAGGATCGAACCCAGGTCTTTCAATTGAAAGGCAATCAGACTTGTGTGGCCTAGTGGGCAGCGCCCTTGCCTTTCAATTGAAAGACCTGGGTTCGATCCTGATGTGAGTCAGAAATATATATATAAATGTATATATAAATATATATATATATATACATACATATATATATATGTATATGTGTATGTATATATGTATGTATATATATATATATATATATATATATATATATATATATATATATATATATGTGTGTGTGTGTGTGTGTGTGTATATATAAACACTGTACGCGCGTATTTGATATGTGTACATAAAACTAACAAAACAATCTTCAACGTTATTCTGACAAGGTATTTTATTTTCTTCTTAAATTATGAAGACTCGATAAAAAAAAAAAAAAATATTAATTACCTTTGCTCCATCTTTTTAAGCCCGACGTTCCTACAGATTCCTATGATGCAACAGATGGACACGATTTACACAAAGGCAGTAACTTAAATGAGATCTGCGTGGCAATCTGATAATGTGAGATGGAGTAAGGTGCCACTGACAGGTATGACTGGTGGACTGGCCCGATGGCGCTCTGGTGTCCCGTAGCGTCTCTTACCCGGATATGTATCCATTGTGGATAGGATAATAAATTCCGAGTGAGAATAGAGAGACGGCATTTCTTGTATGTTCCAGGCACTGAAGACAGGTGGGGTCTGCTGCATTATCTAATGTTTCAAATCCTAGAAGAATATTCTCTGTTGTGGGTCAAATCCAGCTTGAGCGAGGAGCGAATTCATTCCTACTCTCTGCTGCTGACGTCTTCCGAATTCAGGTACATCGTTTTATTTTCTATTCCCTCATATTATTTTACTCATTTATCACCTTTCCCTATAACTTGTCTCTGTGTATGCAGGCTGATTTCCCATTAGAGTCCTGAAGATTTAAAGAAAGAAAGGCTGCTGATAATGCGTTCATAACTGCCGCTCCTCTTGAAGCTTAAAAAAGTTAAGTATACCTTAGTTTAACCAGACCACTGAGCTGATTAACAGCTCTCCTAGGACTGGCCCGAAGGATTAGATTTATTTTACGTGGCTAAGAACCAACTGGTTACCTAGCAACGGGACCTACAGCTTATTGTAGAATCCGAACCACATTAGAACGAGAAATGAATTTCTATCACCAGAAATAAATTCCTCTAATTCTTCATTGGCCGGTCGAAGAATTGAACGCGGGACCAGCAGAGTGCTAGCTGGGAACGATACCCACTCGTCCAATGAGGAACTTTCCTCTTGAAGCGGTTAGTGGTTTTAGGAATGCGTAACATGGTCAGACCGATGCAGGAATGAGGGTATCCTCCTTCCTCAACAAAGCACTTGTATCTGTAAGCCGCGTTCCTCTTCCGAACGGGATCATACCTTTATACTTTTTATAATAAATGATGAAGTGAATATCTTAGGCACGGTCGGTAGGAGACACTCCTTTAGATGATACACCGAGGGACCTTCTCCTCAACGTCACGATTATTCATAAAGGCCTGATACATTTCTTTAGCTATATCACTGGGCAGCATATTCCTGAGATGTAAGCTAGTACTGCACCAGCCCCGATTTTTTAGCAATGCCCCTAGGGTTAGGTTGGGTTAGGTAAGGTTACATTAGCATCTTTGATGTAACTTGGGTGTGGAAAACATAATGAGATTATTTTCAAGAAAATTCTATGGTTAGTTTTTAAGATATGGCGTCCCGCTTTTTTCAGGGAAAGGTCCCGGTACTCGATTACATCTCGGGAAAATGCCACCGGGTCTTTATGAAAAAACAATGCATCCGGCACGTGTCCAGTTCTCACACTTTATTCGTATTTGGTCCTGGTCACAATTTCCTTAACATTTTATCCTATGAAAAGGCTACTTTGTCTTCTTTGTTTGTAAGAGCTTTTAGTCTCCACGCCTGAGTTTATTCGTAAAGAATTTACACTCTTTTTTTTATATCATCTCAGAGATGCTGAAATATCTTTACTCTTTTCTGCATCGCAGATGCGTAAGAAATTTGTTTTTAAAATACAGATTTTTTTAGGAGACCGCCCGCGGTTTTATGAGAAATGTTATAGCAATGTTGTGTTGTGTACTCGAATACTAGAAAAATATAACATATAATAAAATTTCCTACAGTTTTTCACGGTGGCATATGTTGTGTTCTCTGCAAGAATTGCAACTGCTCCTAAATAAGACAATCTCCCATAAGATTTTATAACCAATATTAAACAATATTGCGTGGGCGTAGGATAAATTAAATGTCAAAAGACTGACAGATCCAAATGTACTTTATAATGTAACTCAGAGAAAATCCTTAACTGGGCTGTAATATAACATTATGTCTAATCAATAAATGAAAGTCAAGGTAAATATGTGAACTTCAAACTTTTATCGTTAAAGATTTTCAGAGCTGTTTCTCTAAGGTCCCCTTGTTTAATTTCTTTTCAGTATTTCTGCCATTTTATGTTTACTCTGTATCACGCTCTTTCGAAATCCTCCGGTGTTATATGTTGAAATAACCAAAAAGCGTTCAGTATGTGTATCTGTTATTCAGTTCCCGTCGCATCAGCTAAAACAATCGCTGTGTGTGTGTGTGTGGGTGTCTGTGTGTGTATATATGTGTGTATATATATATATATATATATATAATATATATATATATATATGTATGTGCATTTATGTATACATATATGTATATATATAACATGTATATATGTATACATTATATGTATATGTGTGTGTGCATTTATGTATACAAAATGTTATTTTATACATTTAACGCACGTATACAAAAAATAATACACATCATCACGCTGACTTAATCATTTATTCAAGTGTAAAACCTACTATTCGTTTCTCTCTCTCTCTCTCTCTCTCTCTCTCTCTCTCTCTCTCTCTCTCTCTCTCTCTCTCTCTCTCTCTGAAGCTTTTTGAAATCAGCTCACACAATAACAGAGGATGCGGGGAACACCTGTAAACTCAAGGTTATGTGAGTCACTAATTACTCTTTCACCTCTGCTTCATTAAAGGTCGTTCCACCTGGAGTTAAGGTTAAGGGCCTTCATTACTTTGCCTCTGAGAACAAAAGACTGAACAGTACATTAAGGAACAGAAAAACAAGAAGACGCGAGAATGGGGGAAGCCGCTTTTGCCACCAAGAGAATCTGAGGAATATAAAAGTACGGGAACCGCAATCGTGGCCAGGGGCACAACCCGTCAATAAAAACAAAAACATCCTGGAAGAAAGGAATATGTGTTTTTTTTTTTTTTTTTTGAATGCGCCTCCGGGTGTGGAGAAAGGTGGGCATCTTCACATATATTTTTAAGGAGCTTACAACCTCATCCTGGGAAGCCCTTAGGCAAGAGTGTTTGGTTCCAGAACCGTGACCGACGTACGAACTAGGAAAAAAGATAATGCAACAAAGCCAAGTTACTTGAGCAGGTTAAGCCTTTTCACTGAGAGGCCAGTGGAAGACAATGAAAATAAGGCTTATAAAACCACTTAATGAAGGACAGGACAAAAGTTCGAGTAGTTCTTCAAGTCCTCCAGGGATAATCGACTGTAGTCCATAATTTACGAGGTCTTTTGTTTTCATGCCTGACAATTCTCGTGCACATAACGAGATTTTTTTTTATTCTAAAAATACTATTTCACGTTTCAAATATAAACACCTCTTACGCGAACAGTTTTAATATGATAAAAATATCAACAGATTCCAAACGACTTAATCCTGATAATATCACTCGGTGAATAACAGATTTGGGAAATTATTTATAACTCCCATCTATCTACTCCTGTTACCATCAGCCATTATATGCCTCAAAAGTTTCCTGGCTTAGGGAATCTGAAGCGTCTATATAGCCCGCCTATACCTCAATCATTCTTCCTTACAGGCGAATACTCTTCCCGTAATAGCGTTTTCCTTTTTACTTCTGGCGAAAGCCCAATTGGAAGAAGAAGAAGAAGAAGAAGAAGAAGAAGAAGAAGAAGAAGAAGAAGAAGAAGAAGAATTTTTCCTCTTTCATACGCTGTTAGATCATAATTTTGAGCATATCGGGTGAGCAGGATCGAGCTATTCTCATTAGCCCTAGAGAGCCACCGCACCGTCGTGATTGAAGACATGTTTTCCCAATGCTTCCATAATTTTCTTCTTCTTCTTCTCCTTCTTCTTCTTCTTCTTCTTCTTCTTCTTCTTCTTCTAAAGAGAGAAGGCTCTTGAGTGGAAGGATAAAATAAGCAAGGCGTCTATGTTTGAATTATGGAATAAAATGCAGTGGAACCGTTGCCTCTAACGTGAAAAAAAAACTTAATCAACGAGCTGAATACATAACTGATTCTGGGAACAATATCGTGATGCGAAAATAGCAAAAACTATTCGCGGTTGGACAATAGATTTAATACCTACTTTCGACATGGGTATTGGAAACTAACTATATATTACCTCCTGATGGGAGGCATCACTCATCCCACCACCTTCCTCCTTTCCCACAAGCAATTTAGGATTACTGACAGATATTCTATCCCCTCATTTCACTGACAATGAAGTAATATCTGTAACACAAACCAGTTTTGCAGCCGGTAACTCTGCTACCGAGAGAGAGAGAGAGAGAGAGAGAGAGAGAGAGAGAGAGAGAGAGAGAGAGAGAGAGAGAGAGGCTCACTTCTTAGAATCTGTCCTTTAGAGAGGCATCCGAGATAGATAAATAAACAAGACAGGAATGTCGATATGCCCATAAATACAGATAAAAAGTTCATCGTTACCCATTCCTATGGGAGATATATCTTTAACTCATTCATTCCTCCCTAAACGTACAATCATCAAGCGGTTTGGATATCGACACCACGACACACTTTTTGGAAGAAATATTCCTTACGATCTTTCGGTGATTAAATTCGAAAACGACCCAATCCGAAACAATCCCATTCAATGAGAGGTCAGGGGTGAAATGAGGCCATTTCATTATAAACCAGTGGATGAAGACGGACCTAACAGGATTGCTCCGGAGACAATCATGGAGGTCTAAAACTGGATTTCAGAGATAACGAGAAACCTCAAATAAAGTTTTACTCTATAAAGACAAGTCTTGATTTCAATGGTAAGTAATGATACAAAGAAAAAGATGCCGATGGTTTTATTACCTCGATTGTCTGAGATGCATCTGAGGGCAGTGAATGAGATTTAAGCAAGGTGATCTTATCATCAATATTAAATCAAATGAATGCTACTTCAGGTAGAGAAATGAACAAACTATAACACACACACATACATACATACACACAGCAACACACGCACACACACACACACACACACACACACACATATATATATATATATATATATATATATATATATATATATACATATATATATATATATATAAATAATGTAACTGCTTGCATATGTATACAATATATATATATATATATATATATATATATATATATATATATATATATATAATGTATACTAATATATACTGTATATATATATATATATATTGGATATATATAACTATATATATATATATTTATATATATATATATATATATGTATGTATGTATATATAAGATAACCAAATATCCTACTGAAAATTCTCAACATCTCCACTTCTATTCCAAACAGCCAACGTTAGGATGCTAAATCCCCTTTTCTCGGCTATAGAAAAAAAAATAAGTACGCAGAGACAATAAATTACGAGATAAAAACAGCAGACATAAAACCAGTACAAAATTCAGTACATCACAGTTAATGTAATTACAAAGGATACAGGAAAACTATTTTATGTGACTCCTAGGCTAAGACATACACCATAAAAACAACAGTATTTTCGTGAGACTTAAGGCTCCAAATTGCACATACCCCGAAGGAGAAATATTGCAGATAAAATGTACAAACAAGGACGGAAAGAGAGCTCTTGCCGTCTTAAGTGGAAGCCGAAAGTCTACTGACCTTTTTCAAAATGATGCCATGAAGTGGAACAGAAACGGTGGAATTATCCAAGAGGGGACTACATTGTTTAGCAAGCACGATGGAAAAGCATCACAGCATGTCTATTAGCGAAAAGGACGAGGATCCGTCTTATGTTTACATGAAAAACTGTTTTCACATAGACTTTCCAATCATCTGAAGAGTCCTCTGCTTGTTCGTTATCATTTCATATAGGAATCGGCGATGGTAAGCGCACCAATAACATGACTATATAGCTGTAGGTTCCATTTCCTTTTGACCTAGTTTTATCTCGTAAACATTCGTATGAAGGGACTTTATTTTTAATATTAAATTGTGTGCGTTTGTTCAGGAATGAATACTTTTATGCCAAGAAATTAATGTTTACATATTTCCCGATTGTGTGCGTATGATTATTTCTATTCTCTCTCTCTCTCTCTCTCTCTCTCTCTCTCAATGCCGAAATTACCTTCAGTGAACAGTCGGAATTATTATAGTTAGCCATATGTTCTTCCTCTTCAACCTAATTAAAACTTTCTCCCAACTGCCGCTGTACTATTTGGGAACAAGGAGTCCTCATTATCTTGGCTCAAAGATCAAGGGACATGCAGTGACGTAAGACCAGCAAAACAAGGCCACTCAGCGAACCGGAAACCATTCATGCCCTGGGGCACAGGTGATGAAATCCAATCACGGGAGAAGTTCAGCAACCCTGTCCAGAGGGCGCGCGAGAGAGCCGTCAGGAAGAGTGCACGTGCTCTCATTAACTGAACAAACAAGGTCAGATCTCTCCATCGATGAATTTTTAGCGGACCCAGTTGTCCCAGATCAGCTGGTCTCTGAGAAGTTAAGACCAGCATAACAATAATGCCTGAAGTCATCAATACAGAAACGACAAAACAACCGATCAATGAAGTATTTTTCCTCTCAATGAGACAGGTATTCATTTTGACACTAAAAAAAAAATGCGGTACACATAACCGTTTTGCTATTGTCTGTACAGCTTTGAATCCCCTTCGTTCTCATAACAAGAAGAGTTCTTTTGCTGACAAACAGAAACTAGAAGCAGTTCAAAAGTTTTTTCCGAACCTGTAGAAGTTTTGTTAACGTGGCAATGACTAATTACAGCTGATTATTCCTGACTGCATATAACAATATTTTATCATCATCGTATTCACGTCCAGACATAAATTTGATTACCTTGACGAAGAGTCTTTATTGCAAGACAGCAACTACTGCTTTGACATTATGCTAATGCAAATAAAAAACAATCTATGTATTACTATGCATATACTGAGTATTAAGGGGATGCTTCTGGATACACAGAGGCTTGTCGATCGCTCGTCATTCATTCGTTGTTTAGGCGATGCAGTTGCATCCGGATACAATCCTCTCCATGGAGGATTAAGGTTAGACGTTCAGATTTCAGGCTTCGATTCTAGCTAATGGAGAATATAAAGTGAACAACCAAATAACGTTTTCAATGATGGTCGTAGTTTACTTTAGTTTCGGAAACTAAATCTGGGTGACGTTGTTCTCTACAGAAGATCATGTTTCTGAATCGTGTGTTTTTAGACTGGTACTTTTATCTAAAACGACAATTATTATTAAAAAAACAAATACAGTTATAATAACATTTTCAATGATGAACTTGGTTCAATTTAGATTAGTTTAGTTTCAGCAACTAAACCTGGGTTCCATTGTCGCTTATAGAACATCATGTTTCTGAATTCTGTTTTTAGACTAGTAATTTCTTCTAAAACGACAATTACCGTTAAACATCGAAGATAAGTAAATAACGCTTTCAGTGATGGGCTTAGTTTAGTTAAGTTTAGTTTCAGAAACTAAGCTTGGGTCCACTGTCATTTAAAAAACATCATGTTTCTGAATCATTTTTAGACTAGCATTTCTTCTAAAATCGCAGTTATTATCAGTCACCAAAAGTAACTAATTCTATAAGAAAACACGTCAGCTGGTCATGCTGCTGTTGATGTAGAATAAGGTGGTCTTATTCTACATCTGTTGGTGTATTTCCTTGAAGAGACAGTAGTGTAACTGCTGCAGTATATGAAAATGTATTCCTCTATTTTCTTCCCTGGTGCGTCAACTCACAAAAAGTTAGATTCTGAGCATCCGCACCACTCATGTAAACCGTCTGAAATATTATTCAGAAAACACTAAACACTGGACCCCAGGAATTAGCTATGATTTCAGAATTTCACTTTATCGCGTCTTGTACCCCGAACTCCAATCATATTTGAGAGTACTGAAAGTTCCTGATCCACAAAGCCACCTAGGGAGATAAAGTTTTAACTCAGTTTCAAATGGATATTGTCGTCGAAGCGATGATGTCATATCCTGGGTAACAAATATAGTACCTGTAGATTGATGGAAACTTACTTTGCTACTGAATATGTAAATAATATGAATATACTTAAATATAGATAACATTCCGTTTCCTTTCGGTCTGTTGAGGAAATATAAATCTATTTTATGTATATTTTTTCCTTTTCGTTAAGATCCTCAGTTACCATCATGTTCTTTATTTGGATGAATGACCATTAACAAATACTAACTTAGAGCTCTCTAGAGGAACCCCTGCTGAGGTTAATGGGCGTAAAGTATGCAAAAGGGTAATCAATACGAAGCAATATTGTTGTGGTTAGCATCTATTTTTATCTACTCTCCAGCTATTTTGCACGTACACTATATATATATATATATATATATATATATATATATATGCATGTTCATAGTATACATATATATACACATATATATGTATGTTAATATAATATATACATATGTACTGAATAAATATTTGTATATACATATATATACTGTATATATACTGTAAATATATATGAAACTTTTATCACACCGAGATTTATATACAATCGCCACAAATGTCATTTGATATCCAATTCACGCTACTTTGGGAATATCCCTGATGGGGAATTATCACCGACGGGGAATTTTATAAGTGACGACTGGAGTTGTTGGAAGGTACTGTGTCGAGGGATCGAGACCCGACGGTATCGATCCATTTATCACTTATAAAATTCCCCTTCGGTGATGATTCCCAA
>NC_089750.1:8211936-8224436 GCF_040412425.1 Macrobrachium rosenbergii | reverse complement strand
TACATTCTACAACAAACCTACCACTTCCCCTACCAAGCAGTCTATGACTCTACATGATTAAGCCCGCCCGCCCTCTCTCTCTCTCTCTCTCTCTCTCTCTCAGAATTAGTGACTTTCTGCGCTCGAAACCGTGCGTTGTTCCGAATGCAAATCCATCGTCTAAACAACGAACGAAAGAGAAGTTACCGGAAGCATCCTCTTTAAATTTGCATACGTTCGTATCAGAAATAATTGATCAAATCTCAACTTATGTAAATTGACACGGAACCTTCCCCACCCCCACCCCCACCCCCCTCCCCGGTGGTCCGCCACCTATCCGGGAATTCTTCTCGACGTCGATTCGACAGATAAATACAAATGCTGACTCTTTTTCGACGTAGAGGAGGGAAAAAGACTATAAAAAACGAAACGAGACGTCGTTTCGACGGGAAACATTGCAATGAAAGGAAAACACGCGATGCTAAAATGTGTAGTAAGATACAAGGCAAAAATAGTTTTCTTTTAGAGCGTTGAGCAATAAGCACCAGATTGCAAACCATGTGGGAAAACTTGTGTTTCAAAAAGGGGCTTGGTAAAAAAAAAACGTCAGGTTTCTGAGGAATGGAAGATAATTAATGGAAGAAAACAGATATCTGATGCCAGACATCAGACGTCCAAAGAAAAAAACCGATGCTGCTCTGAAGAAAAATACTGAATGTTAACTTTGAAGAACAAGTAAAACACACCAGACGGAAAAACAAGGATTGGAAAAATCTAACAGACCAAAAGATTATTTTTGCAGGAGGGCGAAAAATAGGAAACATCAAAGCAACAGGTAAAAAAAACAATATTCAAATTAAAAAGGAGAAAACTGAAAAGAAAAACCTAAGTCTTGCATACTACAGGACACGAGAAAAAAAAAAAAAAAATTTTTCACACGTTTGGGGGAAAAAAAATATTATGCTTGGCATTTCGCGTATCATGCATGACGCATAGCCGGCTGTATTTAAAACGCATGTTTTTATTTTTTTTCTTGGAGGTGTTTCAGGGGATGGGAGTGGGAGGGGAGTGGGGTTGGGAATGAAAGAGCTGAAGTCGTGGTAATGGACTGGATTTCAGCTACGAATCTCCCCTGATTTATAGCTTCATTTGCGCCTCTAGAGCTGGTGTTGCTCGTAAAGCCTCTTCAAGCTCAGATTTGCACGGAGCAAGCATTACGTCTGTCAGTGTTTTGCACACAACTGAAGCTGACCGTGCTACTTACATTGATAACTCACAAGCAAGAATATATTTGTCTCCCACAACATTTTGGGCTAATTTACAACAATATTTTAGTACAGTGGTTCTCAACCTGGGGACGCGCCAGCAATTTCCATGGGGGCGCGCCGGAAGCCCAAGGGAAAAATTAAAATTTCTCTAATTATATTCGTTATTCTCTTAGCAAGAGCCGCTAAGAAGCAGTGTTAAGTATCTCACTAAATCATTCCCAAAAGAATAAAAACCCCCCTCTCTTCCTTTTTTTTTTTCCATCTGCCTTCAAATCTGGGAGGGAATTTTACTCATAGATGCAAGGGGGTTGTGGAGGGAAGGACCATCTCTTAGACGGGGCGTGGTAATAAAAAGGTTAAGAACTACTGTAGATTTAAGTATGATGAAATTACTCAATCCATCAGTCTTTGCTGCATGGCTCAAAGTTTGACCACTAAATGTTGAAAAAAATAATACCAATTAAAAAAAAAGTCCTCGCGTGACAGCTAGAGGGTTTCATTCTGCTTTTAAAAATGAAAGAAACCTTTAAAAAGTCCCATTTCTCATTTGACCTAACCAATGAGCCTCCTGAAATGGGGGTTTTGTATTCATGTTTTTCCTATTTTCATTTCCGGTATGGTATGAATGATTCTAAAAACATTTTTGCCTTTTTATGTAAATATGCGTATAAAATAAAGTTAGGTTTTTTATTAGAAGTAATTTTTGGAGAACGAAAAACATTAATAACAAATATAGACCAGTCGTCAGAAAATTCTAACTACACACACACACACATTATAAATAAATATATATATATATATATATATATATATATATATATATATCGTAACGCCTAAAAGAAAAGCGTAAAGACAATGGAAACGATCATTAAGAAAAATAAAGGAGGAAAGAATCTTAGATGAAGTGCTTGAACTGCACGCGGGAAGGAGCACAAAGATGGCGACCAGGAAGGAAAGTCAAGCAGGAGATGATGGCAACAACGCTTACATTCATTTCCGCTCCAGGGAAATATGACAGCATTCCCTTGAGGTGAGGGAGTCCCCTGATATGCCGTATTCTAGAAACTGAGGAAAGATAACCTCTCCTTAATATGTCCCATTAACATTTTTCCCTTCCGTTCCCCTCCGTCGCTTTTTTAAACGTTTTACCCCGGCGTTCGTTCCTCCTGAAAGACGATATAGCAACCGGAGTGCACATGTACATACGTACACACATAAAAGAAGAATAAGAGGTTTTTTTTTTTTGCGTTCATTATTTTCGGGAAATAGTGGATTCTCCATAGATTTGCTCGACCTCCTAATAGAATAAAATAGTTAAACTCTCTCTCTCTCTCTCTCTCTCTCTCTCTCTCTCTCTCTCTCTATATATATATATATATATATATATATATATATATATATATATATATATATATATATATATAATATATATATATAACGGAATTTCTTTCACGTATGACTCTCGATAGCCGAGTGGTCAAAGTCGCTGTCTGTCGCTGTTTCTAAACCATGTCACGATTCGAATCCTGGTCAGTGCAGAAACACCTATCACTTATAATTCCTTTGGGTGTAAGTTAATCCCAAGGTACCGGTCTAGTGAATTAAAGAAATCAACTATTAATATGCATTCAAATTCTTTCTCCCATTATAAATCTGCAATATCTCTCTCTCTCTCTCTCTCTCTCTCTCTCTCTCTCTCTCTCTCTCTCTCTCTCTCTCTCTCCTCTCTTTCTCTCTCTCAGTTCTGTTCACTCCTCATCTCTGCTGTTACCACAGATAAAGGGAAAATACGATGACCAAAGGAATGAAGTTCTGCATGACAGCAAATAAGAGGGGAATGCGAAATGGACAAAAGAAAATTAACACGAGAAGAGGGAAAGCGGGAAAGCGAAGAGGGGATCTTCTCTTTCTTCTCGACGAATGAGAGAGAGAGAGAGAGAGAGAGAGAGAGAGAGAGAGAGAGAGAGAGAGAGAGAGAGAGAGAGAGAGAGAGAGAGAGCATTTTGGCTCTTTCATCCAGTATACAGGACCGTCATCAAGAGAATTAACTATTTATATTCGTTTGATTGAATTCTTTGCTTTACGTCAGTACCTAAGCTTTTTCAAATAATGTTCATTACGATATATATATATATACTATATATATATATATATATATATATATATATATATATATATATATATATATATATATATATATATATATATATATATACATATATATATATATATATATAAATATACATATATATATATATATTATATATAGTTATTAATGAATGAATATACCGTTTTACTATTTTTCCTCTCTTTAAAATATTCAAATTAATGCTAAGTGTTTTTTTTTCTGATACAAAGCCAGCACTGCAGGAAACTGGATTAGCTTACCGTAAGTGTCAATTATCATCTCGATATGCGTGAGAACCGTTCATTTCCTGAGCGGTTTTTTTGGACCCTACCAATTAAGGCAAATCTACTTATTACAGTCATGGCAGAACAGGATACGAAAACGAAAAATTACCGGAAAAACGACGGAACCCAATTAGTCTGAGAGCGAACGGAACGGAAGAAAAATATTTGGGGCGCATTTGGAGTCTGAATGAACGGAACCAGCAAAACGAATAAGAGAAAATAGAAAAACAATTATGTTTTCGCTTCCTCTCATCAAACCCTACGCTTAAATAGATAGCTCTTGCTGCCCTGTCAGTACGATGTCCATCGAATACAGGTGAGAGAGAGAGTTATCGACTGGCCGATTCACATAGACAATCTTTTTCTTGGAATAACTTGAAGAGTTATTTCTTACCGAGGAGATGTGGCTCGGATTATCGACGCAAGTACTATAATTACACGTAAACTTGTTATTCAGAATGATAAAGGACCACACGTATTTCTACAGAACACCTCCGCATAGAGATTTTTTTTTTTTTTTTAATAAAATATTTTGACTGAACAATATAGAAAAAGGTATATGTAATCCAGTACAGGTGAGATAATTTGAGAACTTTACCGAGATAATTTGAGAAAGTTACCGAGATAATTTGAGAACTTTACCGAGATAATTTGAGAAAGTTACCGAGATAATTTGAGAACTTTACCGCGATAATTTGAGACAGTTACAGAGATATTTGAAGAGATTTACTGATATAATTGACAATGTTACCGAGATAATTTGAAAAATTTACATAGATAACTTGAGAAATTTACCGAGATAATTTGAGAAATTGACCGAGATAATTTGAGAAATGTACACAGATCATTTGAGAAATTTACCGGGATAATTTGAGAAAGTTGCTGAGATAATTTGAAAAATTTACATAGATAATTTAAGAAATTTACCGAGATATTTTGAGAAAATTCCTGAGATAATTTGAAAATTTTACATAAATAATTTGAGAAATTTTACACAAATAATTTGAGAAATTTTCCGAGATAATTTGAAAAATTTACAAAGATAATTTGAGAAATTTACCGAGATAATTTGAGAAATGTACACAGATCAATTGAGAAATTTACCTGGATAATTTGAGAAAGTTGCTGAGATAATTTGAAAAATTTACAAAGATAATTTGAGAAATTTACCGAGATAATTTGAGAAAGTTCCTGAGATCATTTGAAAAATTTACATAAATAATTTGAGAAATTTTCCGAGATAATTTGAGAAATTGACCGAGATCATTTCAGAAATTTACCGTCTTTTGTTTATGTTTTCACGTTCATCCCCAAGGAGATGGTACTAAACACACCGCTCCGCGGAGCTTTTCTGCAGAATGACCGAATTCCATATACTAATATCTTGATACTAATATTTTTAACAGCTCGATTCCGTTTTATGAAAATGACTGATTTGCCATATTTTTTTTTTTTTCTAGGAGGACGAAGGGACAGGCAACGTATTGCCTTTTTTACCGATACGCGAACAGAAAATAAAGAAAGGGGAAATTACAAGTGATATAAAAAAACGAATAGATGTGATAAAAACATAGGATAGCTAAACAAAATATAATGAGTAGGTATCACACACACACACAAACATATGTATGTATATATGTACACACGTACACACACATATATATACATACATATTATATATATATATATATATATATATATATATATATATATATATATATATATATATATATATATGTTTGTATGTGTGTGATATCTGTTCATTATATGTATATATATACATATATATATATATATATATATATATATATATATATATATATATATGTATATATATATATGTGTGTGTGTGTGTGTGTGTGTGTGTGTGTGTGTGCGAGTGTTTGTGCAACTCAAGCAACTGTCACATTCACCCAGTAACTGGAAGTTTGCATAACCAAATGAACGCGGCCTCATTTTCCTTCAACCTTCTTCATTCTCTTGTCCTTCCTTTCATCTCTTCAATCTAATGTGAGACGTCTTCGAGGAGAGAAAAGTTCTCGACGTATCTCAGAAGCACCTGATGAAATTGTTCTATTTTTGCAGCTGCACATAAAATTCGCTTGGACGTAATGAAAAGCATAAAAATTAGAATAATAACTTCAGTCCCATTCACCCCGTGGAAATTCTGAATGCGAAATTTGCATTCCATTGTGGGTCGTATGTATTTTGTCCTCTGCATTTCTTTTCCACGTCGAGAAAGAAAAATAAATTATACCTCACTGAACGAACTCCTTCAATATTGACTTTTGTTTTTTTTTTTTTTAGGAAGAGTAAAATGCCGAATTGCATTTTCCAAACCATTAAAATTTCAAATTTAATTTTCGGCGAGACTATGAAAGAAGCATTAAATGCGTCACAAGTTCAATGAGCTGGATCGAGGAGAGAATAGAAGGTGGCTGAAAAATTATTCAGAGAAAAAATTTCTTGAAAAAAAAAAAAAACCTTCGCTGTGCAGTGACTTTTCCTAGAACCCTCTGCGACTCGAATATGTCAGCAAACATGCTATTTGTCAACCGTCCTTCTTAAGACAAAATGGAAACACAAGAAATAATTAACCCTCCGGAAAAAATAGGGGACAAGTCCACTCCAATTCGTTGTACTTTGGGTAATGAATTACTCCTAAGGAGAGAGAGAGAGAGAGAGAGAGAGAGAGAGAGAGAGAGAGAGAGAGAGAGAGAAGAGAGAGAGAGAGAGAGAGAGAGAGAGACTTTATTACTTGGTGTAACTTTTTTCTTATACATAAAAGCTTCATCCACATTTGAAAAATATTATTTATTACAAAGAACCTTCAGCGTTACTTTAGATTACTTACAAAGCAAATTGCTTTAAGGAACTGGAATATCTGAGTAATGTTCTTTTGTCCGTCTTCGAATGCAAATAAGGCCAACTCGTGGATTCCCGTGGATTTCTAATGGACCGTGGTTTCATTTCCCCTAAACTCTTCCCTAAGTAATTATTCTAATTATAAGAATTTTATTTACAGAGATTTTCGAATCATTATTTGAGCAATTCTCTTTCTCGTCGAGCTGCTTCCTTCTCCTCTTTTATCTTCCTTTCATAAAAGGTCTAAACTAAGTCATTACCTTCAGAGTCTCTCTCTCTCTCTCTCTCTCTCTCTCTCTCTCTCTCTCTCTCTCTCTCTCTCTCTCTCAAAAGGCCCCTGTTGCACCCTGAGAAACAGGGTGCAGGCTGTAAAAATCACACTATAAAACCTCTCTCTATCTGTCAACCCCTTCTCTCTCTCTCTCTCTCTCTCTCTCTCTCTCTCTCTCTCACACACACACACACAAAGCTCTCTCTCCCTCTCTCTCTCTCTCTCTCTCTCTCTCTCTCTCTCTCTCTCTCTCTCTCTCTCTCTCTCAAAAAGGCCGCTGTTCCCCTGCCTGCACCCTGTTTCTCTCCTTCTCTCTATCTGTCAACCCCTTCTCTCTCTCTCTCTCTCTCTCTCTCTCTCTCTCTCAACAAACAGGCCCCTGTTCCCCTGCCTGCACCCTCTGTCTCTCTCTCTCTCTCTCTCTCTCTCTCTCTCTGTCAAAGGCCCCTGTTCCCCTCCTCACCCTGTTTCTCTCCCTCTCTCTATCTGTCAAACCTCTCTCTCTCTCTCTCTCTCTCTCTTCTCTCTCTCTCTCTTTCTCTCTCTCTCTCTCTTTAAAAAAAAAATTAAAGGCAAATATGCTGCAATGTTAAATGACACAGATAACAATAATTCAGATGAAGAAGCCCCCCCAGTGGGGTAGCCAACCCATGGCTGATTCAATAAATTGACAAAACTTCAGGAAAAAAAAGATCGACAACAACAATTAAATTCTCTGTTAATTTTCAATGGTGCGCAATGAAGCAATGAATACTGAGGAGTTTAAAATTCCTACTTTACAAATGAATGATCAAGAACGCCGAATTTTGCAAAATCTTGTTACTTTGAGGTTGAGGACAGTGAGGCGGGAAGCAGGAGACGAGTGTTGGGAAGATCTTGAGGAGTTAGCCCAGGACAGATTGTGGTGGCGTGACTTCATCGAGGCCCTATGCTTCCCCGTGGGTACCACAGGAAATGACTGATTGATTGATTGATTGATTATTACTTTGCTCTGGTTGATAGAAGTACTACACTCCTTCTGTGGACAAGTTTCATTCTAATGCAGATTTTTACGTGAATGCGCGATTACTTTTTTTAGTTTTTACGATTCGCAAAATGAAGTGCTTGCGAAACTAACATAAGAACGAGAGCCGCATTATTGAACATAATATTACTCAACTGTTACGATGTCATGTTAGTTTTTCAATGTTTGGTTCTTCTCTTTAATGCCAATTAAACTGATTAACTAACTGCATGATACAAAAGCAAAAGTAATGGTTATGGAAAAGAAACCGAGTAATAATGATAATAATAACAGTTTTCAAATATCAGTAATACTCGAAAGTCCAACTGATGGGATGACCTCGATAGGGACAAATCCACAAACTCGAGCAAAAAGACAAGATTTTTTTTTTTCTTCGCTTCTTGTGAAGAAATACAAAAAAAATGCACCGGCCAACAGCACCCCACCCCCCAATCTCCTCTTTACCCATCTATCCCCTTCCCGAGTCCCCTACCTCAACCCACATCCTTATCTCGTGTCATAAGCAACATTTTAGAAATCGCCGATATCAACCCCACCCCCACACCCCCGCCCACAAGGACCGGAGAAAATTTGGCGCACGGCGAAAGGGTGACGAATAAAAGTTACTGATAAATGAAGATGAGCGTGGAGAAAGAGGAGAAGGATTGATTTCGAGGCGGAAAATGTCAATGAAAAATAAAAAGCGAGTGAGAGAGAAAAAATTATATAACGATCGGAATATAATTAGTTCGCCGAAATTCTTCGCGAAATGAAAGAGATAGAGAAAAGGGGTTGACAAGGGGGGAAGAGAGAAAGAGAGAGTGATAGGGTGCAAGTAAGGGGGACATGGGCCTTTGTGTGTGTGAGAGAGAGAGAGAGAGAGAGAGAGAGAGAGAGAGAGAGAGAGAGAGAGAGAGGGTGCAAGTAAGGGGGACGGAGGCCTTTGTATGTGTGTGTGAGAGAAAGAGAGAGAGAGAGAGAGAAAGAAACAGTGTGAAGGCAGGGGAACAGGGGCTTTGAGAGAGAGAGAGAGAGAGAGAGAGAGAGAGAGAGAGAGAGAGAGAGAGAGAGAGAGAGAGACTGAAGACAATGACTTAGTTGAGACCTTTTATGAAAGGAAGCTAAAAGAGGAGAAGGAAGCAGCTCTGCGAGAAAGAGAATTGCTCAAATAATGATTCGAAAATCTCTGTAAATATAAAATACGTATAATTAGAAAAGTTCCTCAGAGACTTTCGCCGAAGAGAGAATTTCGAGGTCGGAATGGGAAGAAAAGCCACCTTGGATAATTATTAACTTTATTCATATATCTAAATCAATTCGTAAATGTAATACATAAATACTCGCACGTGTACACACACACACACACAAAACATGCACACAATTTCAAGCACAAAAAATACAGACTGTATATACTTATATACATGTGCATACGCACACTGACTGACAAAAAAGACATATTATTATAAATGTAATAATAATAATAGAAAAAAATGGGCTGAAGCAATTGCTAAAATAATTTTTTAAGAATCATAATTATAACACTAGGAACTAAAAACATCAAAAAGTTTAAAAGCTTAGAGAGGTTATGGATTCTTAGGTTATATATTTTTATTATTATTATTATTATTATTATTATTATTATTATTATTATTATTATTATTATTATTATTATTATTATTATTATTATTCAGAAGATGAACCCTTTTCACATGGAAGAAGCCCACATGTGACACTAAATTGAAATTCAAGCTTCCAACGAATACGGTTTTCATTTGAAAGAAGTACCAGAAGGTAATAGGAAATATATATTAGTTACTAGAAAAAAAAGTAACAAAATAAATAAACAAATAGATAAAAATGTAACCAAACGACTGAAATACAATGAAAGGTAAATCTTAAGAAAACAAAAATCTATATATAAATATGGCCTATCTAATTAGACTTTTAAGACTCATCATAGTATTTTTTTACAGCAACAATAATAATAATAATAATAATAATAATAATAATAATCTGAATTCTATTCTGATGCTGGCTAACGACATATTAAAAGCCAATTGCTAATAGTGAAATTTCAATAAATAAAATAAATTACAATCGAATTACATATTGAAAATACATACCTATTGGCTCTTGTAAATACCGATGAAAATTCATTTGATATTCTCCATTAGAATCGGTAATCAATAATGCAGGGTCCCCATACCAGTGATTATCCAATTAAATTAATTTTTTATTTATGCATTTATGTGTGTTTTCATTTGCATATTCATTTGCTTTTGGAATTTTTTTTTTTATTATTTGGAACTTCGTTTTCATTTGCATAATCATTTGCTTTTGGATTTTTTTTTTCATTATTTGAAATTTTTAGCTTGAAGGTTTAGTCTTCTTAACATTATTCCCTGTTCTCTCTGTCCTAACAGCGCACTTATCAATCTTATTCTTTATCGCTAACTTCCAACTTGCAAAATCCTCCACTTTCCTTCTCCTTCCTCTTCGCAACGCTAAACTTGAATCCTACTCTCGCCCTGTGCGGTTCACGCTCACAGACTTATTCCCAAAGTACCAAGAGGACGCTTAATAGCTCAAGTTCCTGGGCGCTGAAAGGAGAGGAAAGGACTTCTCTGCAATTTATCTTTTGTCCCCTGAAATGCAAGAGAAGGGAAGTGCTGGCTCCTTGCGATTAAATGAGTAATTGTTGAATGTTCGTAACAGCGATGTTGGTCTCCGGAGCATTGGGTTAACGAGGATCTGGGTTTCATTAAAAGATCATCTCAGGGCACGGTGTGACTCACTGCCATTTGCATCAGATGCTTTCATTTCAATCCAGGCATCGACGGGGGTGTTCAATATCAAGTAACCTTCCGGGTAAAGTGGTTTTTAATTTGATTTCACGATATCTCCTTTATTAATATTGTTTCTTTCTCTTTACTGATAAAACCCCCTTTTTTTTTTAGCAGACAGAGTAAGGCCACACTGTGACTCACTGCCATTTGCATCAGATACTTTCATCTCAATCCAGTTATCGATGAGAATGTTCAACATCCTGTCACCTTCCGGGTAAAATGGTTTTCAATTTAATTTCATGATATCTCCTTTAATAATATTATTGTCTTCTCTTTATTGATAAAACCTGTATTTATTTATTTCTTTTTTTTTCTAGAAAGTAGACGGAGGTTGAAGTCGTCCAAATCGCGGCAGGGCACGGTCTTTCTCTCGCTGTGTCACGCCACTTCTTGCCATTTTGCCAGTTGAAAGCTACATTAAATTGACCATTAGACGGGGCCTTTGATGTCCAGGGCTATCTTTGATCTCGAGTGAATGACGTCTGACTGGAAAGCCATTCTCCCGTGGCTTCTAAAACCGATCACTTCATATTTTCCCGTTGCTAGAATCGGCCGTTTTTAGTGCAATCCCAAAGGCGTGCTTTTACGGCAAGAGCTCCCATTTTCGTAACTCGGTAAGGCATGTCGATCTGAGGTCATTTTCGTCCGTCAAAGGCTTGGCAGATTTGCCCCTGAGACCAGATTCGCTTTTGTTTGAAAATGGCTTCTAAGGATTTTTCCTTGAGCTGACGGTGTCCATTATATGATGAAAGATCGTTGTCCGGATTCTAGTCTTTTATATTGGTAAAAATTCACGTTTTTTTTAGTTTTCTGTAGAAGAAAACTATTGTGCCGGCTTTGTCCATCCGTCCGCACTTTTTCTGTCCGCCCTCCGATCTTAAAAACTACTGAGGCTGGGGGCTGCAAATTGGTATGTTGATTATCCACCCTCCAATCATCAAACATACCAAATTGCAGCCCTCTAGCCCCAGTAGGTTTTACTTTTTTTAAGGTTTAAGTTAGCCATAATCGTGCTTCTGGCAACGATACAGAATAGGCTGCCATTGGGCCGTGGATAAAGTTTCATGGCCCGCGGCTCATACAGAATTATACCGAGACCAATGAAAGATGGCCTTGATGGTAGGCTGTAGCGGCTGTACAGAAAACTCGATTGCGCCGAAGAACTTCGGCTCATTTTTTACTTGTTTTTATAAATTAGTCATTTTACCCAAAATTCTCAATCACGATACTCACTTTATTTATATAATACATATTCCATCCTAGTGACCAACAGGTTTATTACAAGCAAGTGGGTGGTATCTAATAGTTAGATAAAAGAAATTATGTCAAGTGGACATAATTAACTACTTTCTTACAAGATGATCACTCAAAAGTATTTGATACCAACTGCCTAACTTTCTACATTGTATAAATATTTTCCGTTTAATATTTATTTTATCATTCATAATGTCAAAAATGAATACAGAACTGCAAACAACTAATCTCAAATTTCAGTTTCTCATCTAGCCAAAAAATATCTAAGGAAATTTTACCATTTTGTGAAGATGTAAATTTACGCCAAATTATTTCCTCATAACTAGTGTTCCCTACATACAGCACTATATACAATATACACATATATATTATGTGTGTGTATATTTATGTGTATGTATGTATATATATACACATATTTACATATATACATACAGTGCCTACACACACACACACACACACATATATATATATATATATATATATATATATATATATATATATATATATATATATATATATATATATATATAGAGAGAGAGAGAGAGAGAGAGAGAGAGAGAGAGAGAGAGAGAGAGAGAGAGTGCATTCATGGGTTTATCCTC
>NC_089750.1:8201936-8206936 GCF_040412425.1 Macrobrachium rosenbergii | reverse complement strand
CCTCCTCCTCCTCCTAAACACCGCCTCATGCTCCGGTTATTTTTCTTTCCTCACTCATTCCTCCTCATGAACAACACCAATGCATATTTTTCCTCTCGTTTCCTTTTCTCTTCTTCCTTCGTAAACACATGACTCAAATTCTTCTCTTCTTTCTTCTCTCGTTTCATCTCATGGACACCTCACATTCCTTATGCCGACATTCTCTCAGTAAGGAAGAGCGATAAACCTACCAGTTGGGAGAAAAATCACAGAAGGAGCAGGAAGATCTCCTCTCAGTAAGGAAGAGCAATAAACCTACCTACTGGGAGAAAAACCACAGAAGCAGGAAGAGAATTCGAGAGCTTTGCATATCGTATAGGTTTCTATACAATATTTACTCCTTAATATCCACAAAAGGCCTTACAACGAATTACTTCGGGGATATGGGATATCGTCTAGTTAACTGTAGGAAATGTTCTTCAAATCACTAATATAGTTTTGGTCGTTCTCCCTGTCTCACTGTGTCTCCAGGTCATGTTCATTTTATTTCTGTTTGTTTATTTCTCCTATGTATTCTGGTGTGTTTGAAAATATATTATAGATAATTATCTCCCCAGGAAGCTCCCACGTCTTACTATAAATTTATCTAGAGATTTCTTTAATCATAATGGAAAAGACCTAAGTTGCTCTCTCCTCCTATGATGAAACTTACATAGCACTTTCTGGTTTATTTGAGAATATATTTTGAATAATTTTTCCCGCCGAAAGCTCCACGCGCTACTATAAAGCCATTTCAAAATTTCTTTAATTATATTCCTAAGCTAATCTTTCCTTCTAAGATTAAAAACTTTATCCTCCTATGATGAAACTTACATAGCACTTTCTGGTTGATTTGAGAATAAATTTTGAATCATTTTTCCCCCCAAAAGCTCCACGCGCTACTATAAAGCCATTTCAAAATTTCTTTAATTATATTCCTAAAAACTAATCTTTCCTTCTAAGATTAAAAACTTTATCCTCCTATGATGAAACTTCATAACACTTTCTGGTTGATTTGAGAATATATTTTGAATCATTTTCCCCCCCGAAGCTCCATGTTTGCCACTATAAAGGGATTTCAAAATTTCTTTAATTATATTCCTAACGCTAATCTTTCCTTCTAAGATTAAAAACTTTATCCTCCTATGATGAAACTTACATAGCACTTTCTGGTTGATTTGAGAATATATTTTGAATCATTTTCCCACCCCGAAAGCTCCACGTGCTACTATAAAGCCATTTCAAAATTTCTTTAATTATATTCCGCAAAAGACCTAAGCTAATCTTTCCTCCTAAGATTAAAAACTTTAATAACACTTATGAAATTCTATTAACCTTTCAGTTAACAATACGCGAAATCTCTTTCACTTTTACTGATTCCTCTCAGTCCCGACTCTCATGTTTGCCATTACCTTTGGAGGGAGAGAAAAATTAAAGAACTGGAAACGGGGACGGGGAAAAAATCGAAGAGTTGGCGAGAATAACATTAAAATCACGGAAACCAGTAAGATGTAGCGAAGAGCCGCAAGGAGGGAAAAAGTGAGAAATGGGAAACCAGGAAGGAGAAACGACGACGACTCTTAGAGAAAAAAATAAAATAGAATCCGGAAAGGGAAAATGGCATTTTCCTCACAAAGTGAAAGAAACTGTTGAATCTGATAATCCAGAAAATATGTAGGGAAATTTAAACTGATAATCTGGAAAATGTGGAGAGAAATTATAACTGATAATCTGGAAAATGTGGAGAGAAATTGTAACTGATAATCTGGAAAATGTGGAGAGAAATTATAACTGATAATCTGGAAAATGTGGAGAGAAATTATAACTGATAATCTGGAAAATGTGGAGAGAAATTATAACTGATAATCTGGAAAATATGTAGAGAAATTATAACTGATAATCTGGAAAATGTGGAGAGAAATTTCAAAACAAAAGAAATATTTGGCGTCGGAAAAAAATGGATGGTATTAACATAAGAGGAAGGGTTCGTTAACACCGTGTATCACACATTAACGACAAAATAACAGAAGAAACCTTTTACGATTCGCTCTTGAAACTAATAAAAAGTAAATCTCTTAAAACAGCTTCTGTCACTGCGATTTTATATTCTCTCAGTGCTTCTGTCTTCCTTGCTAGTTCTTATCTCCTTTCTTCGAGGCTAACTTGTTTTCTTGCAGTCCTATGATCCAGGTTTATTTATTCATATATTAAAAATAAGCATATAAAACAGTAATAATACTCATATATATATCAGTTTCAATGCACTGGTTCCTATTCACTGTTTCCAACATTGATCCGTTTGCCGTAACAAAGGTTGGCACCAGAGAGAAAAAACAAATTTAATACAACGGTCAGTGCCAACGTCATCTTTAAACTCATGAATCACAGATGAAATCTCCGTGCTAAAAACTTCCATGAAGTGCTGCTTCGTGCAACCAAATGGATGGCAGATCGGACCCCCTTAAAAACGACGCTTTCACCCCTATCTTTAGCACACTCCCGCTTCCTGGATATCAAGACCCTTCCTTTCCAGCACTTTCCAGGTCTCCCTCTATTCCTCCCTTCTAACAATTCAGAATTATACATTCTTCCTCACCTGTCTTTTGTCCTACATTCGGTCCACATGGCCAAACCGTCTCGAAATACTCTAATCCACCATTTCACTTATGCTAATGAAGAATAAGAGGAATTTATTTCTGGTGATAGAAATTCATTTCTCGCAATAATGTGGTTCGGATTCTACAATAAGCTGTAGGTCCCGTTGCTAGGTAACCAATTGGTTCTCAGCCACGTAAAATAAATCTAATCCTTCGGGCCAGCCCTAGGAAAGCTGTTATCAGTTCAGTGGTCTGGTTAAACTAAGATATGCTTAAACCTATGCTAACATTTTACCACATGAATCTGCGCAATTCTCACCATTTCAATTACTCTTACACCACAAGCTGTACGGTGAGCAAGCAGCTATTCTCAACAGCTTCAAACTTTATTCTCTCTCTCTCTCTCTCTCTCTCTCTCTCTCTCTCTCTCTCTCTCTAGACTGCTCCTTAGAGCATTACATCAAGAGGGATAGGAGAACATTTACGCCAAACTACCTGGAATCCAAAGAAAATAAACAGCAACAAAATTTCGCACTTTCGCAATGATTGAAAATCTCGCAGATGCGGAATGGGCGTCCCAGCCAAATAAAAATATCCCTTCTGGTATTTGCCCAGCAGAACTGTTCGGGCATGCGAGATCTAAGGGTAAGGAGATGGAGGTGGAAGAGTGGGGGGGGGATGCTACTTTACCCATGGGTGATGAATTTGTGTTTGCGAGAAACAAAGTTTTATAGCGTAATCTATTTCCCGGCTGTGCTACGCTGAGGAAGCAAAGGTCGGCCTCGGGTAGAAAGGCGGATTGGACTAGGAAGGAAAGGTACTCGTAACTTCTTACTATTACTATTACTTACTGTTGTTGCTGAAGCTAGAGTAACTATTATTTTTAAAGATTTCACTTTTACCACTTTTAGCCTGTAGTAGTAGTAGTAGCTATTATCTTAATATTTCAAATTCTATACACAAATTTAACAAAGATTTCACTATTACCACTTTTAGCCTGTAGTAGTGGTAGTAATAGCAGTCATTATCTTAATATTTCAAAATCTATACACAAATCTAACAAGTAAAAAAATGCGCCGAAGTTTCTTCGGCGCAATCGAGTCTTCTGTACATCGTATAATCAAGGCCACTAAAAATAGATCTATCTTTCGGTGGTCTCGGTATGAGCCGCGGCCCATGAAACTTTAACCTCGTCCCGGTGGTGGACCGTCCTCTATAGTTGCCAGATATACGATTAAGTGTAACTTTAACCTTATATAAAATAAAAACTACTGAGGCTAGAGGGCTGCAATTTGGTATGTTTGATGATTTGAGGGTGGATGATCAACATACCAATTTGCAGCCCTATAGCCTCAGTAGTTTTTAAGATCTGAGGGCGGACAGAAAATGTGCGGACGGTCAGACAAAGCCGGCACAATAGTTTTCTTTTACAGAAAACTAAAAATTACACTGTTAAACAGTCAAGCAGTTAAACAGTTAATAATAACTTGGATAAGCCGCATCCAAATTGTTATTATTATTATTATTATTATTATTATTATTATTATTATTATCCACAGCAGAGTTACTGGAAGCATCAATAATCAAGCAAATGTGAAAGCACAAGACAGAGTGGCAGCGCAGATAATCAAATCAATACCTAAACCTTTGGCAAGGAACCCACGCATCCTGAAGCCTTTCTTCTCCTGAGCATCAATATTCCTGATCTCAAATGCTGACGGCTTTCTTCCCTGAGCAGGTGAGAGAAAGCGAATGCTTGATTATTTAACAATTTTTTTTTTTTTTTAGTTTTTAATTTCTTTTATTTTAGCTTTAAATTCTTACTTTTTTTAACATTATCATTCGTCTGGCAGCAAGGTATAAGGTACACTTTAATCATTTAAATTAAAGGCATTTCAACATTATTCCCATCACTACAATGTTTTCCTTTACTTTTCCACCCTCAGTTCCAAACGTATACAATTAAATTGTAATTTGGTTTCATGGCGTCAAAACTGAATAATAACATGAGAGTAGGAAGGTATATCACGAGCCAGCTCTTTAAAATTTGAGGGCAAATTTGTATATTGAAAAAAGAAAGTAAGATTTTTAAAAATGACTCGGTTTCTCCTTAGCAACAGAAAAAATCGCAAGTTCCGCCGCCCCCTCCCCCCCCACAAAAAATAAAAGGAATGAAAATAAAAAGAGTTCCTAACTGGAATGCATGATGCGTTTGAACAAAAGCAAAAGACTCCACAAACACATTTATTTTCCGTCGAAATTGCGTCTCTCTCTCTCGCTCTCTCTCGTCCTCATCCTCCTCCTCCTCCTCCTCCTCCACTTCCACGCCTTCCTCAATCTCTTTTGCCTCCCTCTCCTTTCCTTGGCCTTCCTTTTAACCTCACC
>NC_089750.1:8191936-8196936 GCF_040412425.1 Macrobrachium rosenbergii | reverse complement strand
TCACGAAGCAGGCCTTCGATAGATTAATCCCGAGAGAAATTACCCTGAAATTCTATCCGGCCGAAATTACTAATTACTTCAATGCCGTCCCTTCACGCCATTGGGAATGCGTTAGTTACCCCTATGTAATTGGCTGCAGTTAACACGATGGAAAACTGTGGGCGGATTTCATTAACAAATACTCGCTGGTTTCTGTCTCAAAATTAAAAAAAAAAAAAAGCAATGAAATTCTCTCTCTTCATATATGAATACTCACAATTCTAGTATATTGGGATTTCGGTGTTCTCATCAAATAATTACTCGGTATAAATTCAGAAACGGTCCTTTTATTGTAAAACTGTCATACACCCAAACAGGATAAGCAGTCTTTTCGTATGTTGATATTGTTGATACTGTTCGTTTTAAATATCAAACCCTTCATTTCCATATAGGAAGCCCCACATTCATATACAGTACAGGAAGAATCTTATTCCCTGTAGGAACCCCTACATTCCCTCTGTGAATTTCCATATTTCTCTGTATGAATTTCCATATTCGTAAACAGGAATCTCCATATTCTTGTACTCAAGTTACCTGATACTTATATCTACATATAAGGACTGCAAATTTCCCCATACGGAGTTGCCATATCGTTAATTTCGAGCTCTCTTATTTTCGCAGAGGATTTACCGCTTTCTCTTACGTTGTGGGGCTGCTGGCTTTGCTGACTTGCCAACCCCTCCCCTCCCACCCCCTCAAAAGTGGGAGTAAAAGACGATGACTTATGATGGCGATGCCTTTCAACTAGACATTAATAAAAAGAAAAGTAGAGAAATATGGTGTTAAAGTGGTAAGTCGGAGGCGCTGAAAAGAAGGCTTTTAAGAACCTTTCGCCTTCTTACTGCTTAGGTCATGGTGGAAAGGACAAGAAATGGGGAGAGGAGGAGGAGGAGGAGGAGGAGGAAGAGGGAGGAGGAGGAAAAGAGGAGAGCGGAGAGATGAAAAATTGCAGATCAATAAAGTGAAACATTACGGAAGAATTCCTGAAAAGTTGTCTGACAGGAGTATAAGTATAAGAATATAACTTTCAATGAATATAAAGCAGATTTTATCAGGGATACTAAGGCGAAAAGGATGACAAAAGAAGAAAAACAAGCAAAAACAAACAAAACAAGTGAACAACAACAACAACACGGCGTCACATACTCCGAAAGACCAACACAAAGTACCAGAAAGAGATACGAGCGAGGCAAACTCCCAACAAGGATTATCAGGTCGGTGGGACGACTCTTGGGAATTGCACGGGCGAAAAAAAAAAAAATTGTCGTTGTTGGATTTATGTAAAAGAACGGTGTGTGTTGGAGGGCTGTGAGGAGGTGTGGTGGGAGGGGGAAGCAGAGAGAGTAAGTAAATACTGAAATTTGCTCTTGGACACTCACACAATGGTTTGGGAGTGGAGTCGGAGAGAAGTGAGTAGAATGGTTTTATAAAGGGTTTCAAAAAATATAACATAGAAGAGTGTCCTTGTGAAAAGGTATATACTTGTCTGTATATCCCTGCGTGTTTGTTCGTCAGTTTGACGAGCAAGAAAAAACGTCTGTCGTACTGACAATTCATCCGCGTTTTAAAATAGAATATACAAAGCAACAAGAACACGGATGGACGGAGACTTCACATTTTGGCTCTTGATGTTAACGCCGGCATCTAGAAGAAAGTTAAGTATATATTAGTTTTACCAGACCACTGAGCTGATAAACAGCTCTCCTAGAGCTGGCCCGAAAGATTAGACTTATTTTACGTGGCTAAGAACCAATTGGTTACCTAACAACAGGACCTACAGCTTATTGTGGAATCCGAACCACATTATATTTCGAGAAATGAATTTCTATCACCAGAAATAAATTCCTCTAATTCTTCATTAGCCGGCCGGAGACTCGAACTCGGGCCTAGCGAATGCTAGCCCACAACTCTACCGACTCGTCCAACGGAGAACTAGAAGAAACGCCCACACAAAGGAGTGACATTGTTATCAAGAGGGATACCATAATCAGCTCTTTCTTGGAGAAATTCTTTTCCACAAGACTTACAACTTTAAATTGCATCACTTATCTTTAAGTTCTAGCAGGAATTTTGAGTAAAAACAAAATTCTGGCTACATTTCCAAATTCAGTTTTATATTAATTTAGTCTTCTTCCTCGAAAAAAAAAAATATTACATCACCTTCCTTTACGGTCTAGGATAGATTTTTTTTAGTAAAAACATAAGTCTGGATACATTTCCACATTATATTTTATGTTTAGCTTTTTCCTGGGAAAACAGCAAACATCAAACAAAACTAAGAAGACCAGTAATAAAGCGTAATTCGTCAGGGGAGGGGGGGGAGAGCTCCCCAGGGTACGGAAAGGCCATACTCCCTTATAATGCTGGAGGCCCTCACATTTTTCCAGGCGAAGCACCTAATCTTAAAGGGAAACATCGACATCGACATCGACGGGAACGGGAGATAAGTGGAAGTCTTCTAATTGCCATTGTGCGTTCAAGCTGGGATCGATGGAGAAGTCACATCTTTGACAGGAATAAAACTGCAATCATTCTTTTTTAAATGGGGGCTCTCGGACTCTGCTCTTGCGTATAGAAGCTACACATTGATCCTTTTTTTTTAATAAACTTTGAGTGTTTTGAAGAGTCATTATATATATATATATATATATATATATATATATATATATATATATATATATATATATATATATATATATATATATATATATATATATATATATATATATATATATATATGACTGTGAAATATTTTCTGTTAAAACAGAATTCCACTAAATATAAGGAGCTCATAAAAACGCTATATATATATATATATATATATATATATATATATATATATATATATATATATATATATATATATATATATATATATATATATATATATATATATATATATGTGTGTGTGTGTGTGTGTGTGTGTGTGTATATAAATATATAAAAAATAAAAACCAGAAAGATGATTTCACCCCTCATTAAAAATGACACGAAAGAATTCATTTTTTAAAACTTAAAGAGTCTTAGATATATAACAGATCGCCATCATAGTTATAAAATACAATTTTCCATTAATCATTTATGGTTAAATGGCATGAAAGAATTCATTATTTATAAACTAGCAGTCTTTGATAAATAAAAGATCAGCATCAAAAGTATACAAAACAATTTCTATCAATCATTTATGGATGAGTGCCAGAATATATACTTTCATCAGTTTACTAAGGAATTTTTTGCCAATATATCCCATGCCAACAAATAATTAAAGCCATTTATTCATTAAAAACTACATACTTTACTATGCCATCATGACAATGAAAACAAAACTTGCCCTAAAACTCATCACTTGAGATCGAGAAATATGCAGCCGAATTCTCCTTGCGTCCTGCGTCCCCAAAGTCTCAGGAAAGGCTCGATAAACATACCCGAAGAAATCATATTAATGGAGCTATAAAAAGCAAAGAGATCCCCCAATTTTCAAACAGCCCCTGATGATCCACTGGAATGACCCAGTCCAGTGGCCATTTCATTTCCTAATGGATGAACTTCTTGCGATATCCCTGGCAGCCTCCGTTGAAGGTAAGTTCGACAAAAAAAGATGACAACGAAAATAACTTTTGCCAAGTCCTGGAAATTTCATCATACTACATTGTGGGAGTCAGTGATCACAGCTGTGATGACAATAGCTGATGAATATAAATCATCTCCATACATGATGAATATGACAAGCAAAGTTAGTAAATTTGAGATGTAAGTTGTCCCTCTTACAATAACCCTAACAGGAATAGATACAAATTTCAATTTAGATTCTTAGAGAAGAAACAGTTCTCTTCAGGACGGTGACTGGTGATTCTTATGACGAGAAGATTCACGTCATATTCGTGTCCAAGTTAAGGAGAAAAAGTTTTGACCAAGTTCTCTAAAGCTATGAAAGAACTCACAAGCGGGACTGACAACTACGATATGAAAATTAATGATTCGGGACAACACACACACACACACAAACACACACACACACACACACACACAACACACACAAAAGACCCCAATAGTTCTCAGAAAGTTTTCAAGCCTCCTTCACCCACTTTAATGAGTCTATTAACTCACCCTGTACAACTTTGGACTCGACAAATCGGGAGAAAGTTAGACGACAAAACAGAAAAAAAAACCGGAGCTGAAATGTATGAAGAGATAATCAGGCATGAGGAAAATTATGAAAACATTGTGACTAAGTGAATTAAGCAGCAAAACAAAAGCAGGAAAGGGAGGAAACTCCAAAAGATCAAATTAAAAAAAAATAATGACCACAGACCCACTAACATTTCACGGAGTGCCGAGAACAGCCTGTCATTTTAAATAACATCTGTCTAATACACTGAACGAAGAAGAAAATACATGTTCACATAAATAGAGCCCATGGACTTTCAAACTTCAATATCAAGAGAAGTTAAAAAAATGTATAAGAATTATTACAACGTTATAAAGTTGGTCAGTAGTCTACAAAAAGTCTAGCGGGCTCAGGTCAACAATGGCACGGGAATATTATAAATTTAGAATGTAAAGGTTCCAAAAAATGTTAATACTGTCTGAATGGTTGACGCATGCAATAACTACGTAAAAAAGTCTTAATCGTAAGAGTAGAACAACAAACAATAATTAAACTAACTCCTCACATCCCACCACCAAAATTTATATTTCTGTTTTCGGAAAAACTGTTCATGGCGTTTTTTACGTTAGTAGGAGCATTCGAATTTAAAATATGGGTTCAATTTTGTCCTTAGAACTTTAATATATTTCAAATATGGGTTTTATTTTTTTTTCCTGGGTTCTTTATCAAATTTAAAATAGAGGGTTTCGATTTTTTCCTGAGTTCTTGATTACATCTAAAGTATACGTTTAATTATTTTCCTTAACTCTTTATTGCCATTCCTACCGTTGTGTAAGACTGTGATGACAGGTGA
>NC_089750.1:8181936-8186936 GCF_040412425.1 Macrobrachium rosenbergii | reverse complement strand
CCAAGTGAATTACTGTGCCCATCATAACTGACTGCATATCTGGCCAGTCATATATTACTGAAAACTTTTTCCTTTACAAACCATATTATACGTGAAATCGGACGCACTGTTGAGCATTCGGTTACCTACATTTTCACGAACCCTGAGAGCACTGTCCGACATACTAACACAATTCTGGAACATTATTCTGGGTAATAACCGAAATTTATTGGACTGTTTTATAACTATACACTAACCGGCCCTTTGACTCTTATATCTCCCAAGTCAGATTATATATTTTTTTTTTAACTGGCATACATTCCAATAACTTAAAACGGAATATCTGAGTTAATCCTTAGGGGAAAGCACTCAAAGTTAATATCCCTCATATCACAACCTGCAATCTCACTCTATTACCACAGATTCTCAATATGTGGAAAACCAATTTGAATAATTCCCTGTGACTTTTTTTTATGAAATGGAGAAAACACTATGAATTATTTCCCTCCCAACTAATGCTTTTATTAATAACGACTAAACCATTCTGAGGACACCACGGCTAATTTCCAAGTCTCAGTGTGATGGCTTTCAATTTCACATCGAGGTCAATTAGACCTGGTTGTCTAATACTTTCACAGGGAATTCAATTTGTCATCTACGTTCATCACCGGCTGCCCGGCGATTCTTCTATTTAATATTTCCCGGCGGGTGGTCCATTTACCAAATGAGTGGATTATTGGTTATCCAAGTGGAAAGGAAATCTGCAATTTCGCACAGAACCTATCCACTCAGTGGCTCTCGGCGGCGAACTTGACGGGGTCATTTCTTAAGAGCAACTGCGAGATTGATATCATCACAATATTAGAGTGTGGAGTTCATGTTTTCTTGCCCACTTGAGTTATATCGTAAAACGTTATACTCTTATGTATGATTCAATTTTTATGTGGCTTTCTCTGTTAACTGATTTTATTCGAAGATGCAATAACCTAAGTGAAATAACCTGAACAAACATGAGAATATTTACGATGTGGGAGGAAGGTTGTCATTGATAATTAAACAGTCTTTATTCAATTACCTCCTCACAAATTAGGACCTACAAACATTTGTCGAAACAAGAACTTCTTAATAAATTTATTAATACACAGGTGTCAAACAGGAAAAATACAGACTCCTAATACGCAGAATATCCCAGAAGCAGTTTTCCTTTAAAATTAATTTTTAACGATTCGAGAATAATCGGAACGATCCCTTTACTCCAGGTAACAGATGTAGGACGAATTATCACGAATTATGATATGTAATTATACATATATGTGTGTACATTATGTATAACACTTATCAAACATGGCAGACTCCTTTACTACCACAACATTTTAGCGCATTCTCACAAACCTTGCACTCATTTTAGTTTTCTGTAAAAGAAAACTATTGTGCCGGCTTTGTCTGTCCGTCCGCACTTTTTTCTGTCCGCCCTCAGATCTTAAAAACTACTGAGGCTAGGGGGCTGGAAATTGGCATGTTGATCATCCACCCTCCAAATTACAGCCCTTTAATCTCAGTAGCTTTTATTTTATTTAAAGTTAAAGTTAGCCATAATCGTGCTTCTGGCAACGATATAGGACAGGGCACCACCGGGCTGTGGTTAAAGTTTCATGGGCCTCGGCTCATAAAGCATTATACCGAGACCACCGAAAGATAGATCTATTGACAGTGGCCTTGGTTATACGCTGTACAGAAAACTGGACTGCGCCGGAGACTTCAGCGCATTTTTTACTTGTTTATAATGTCAAGAGTTTACTGCTGAATTCTGAATGAATGTAAGAAAACCTAACTTGTTTCCTTCACTGGAGATAATAGTATTATCAACGCAGTAGAGGACACCCGAAATCTTCAAAGTCCTCACAGATACATATATACAGCTACTCTAAGGTCTGATTACATTACAGTCTTTAGAAGTTACATCTCTCAGCAGACTTACCTTAGGGAGGTTGCATAACTACCTTCTACAAGAGAGTGTCAAATGAAACGATCATGTATCCTCTAGACTTTAAGTTCCTCTGTCTTCCAAAGTTTTGACTTTAGGATTATACTAAAGTGGCTTTACTATTACATCCCTACTGCCTCTGCAGAGATGCTCGTTAAAACTAGGCACGACAGTCATCATAAAATTAGTAATGGAAAAATCTTGCCTAATAGCTGAACGCAGACGCATAAAAATGTACTGAATGAATAACTTCCCTATTGTCAAATGAGAAGCAACAAGATATGAATTGCTCTTTGTCACCTTCTTTATAACCGTTCAGGTAAAGAATCAAATATTATTTGCGTCAGTGTTATATTTCAAGACATTTGGAACAAGATCCACTTCATATGTGAGGTGGGGGGGAGAAGGTTAAGAAAAACTGACGCATCGCTAGAGGTACTAGTGGAGCTTTCAGGGGAAACAAATTTCTAAAATTTTTCATGTTTTGACTTTAAACTTATTCTTAGGTGATTATTTTTAATGAGCAAAGGTACAGCGACGTCCAGCCTTATGACCTTTTCTAGCGCAGAGCCGGAACAACAAACACCTCAGCACCTTAAAACACGAAATATTAAAAGGTGACAGAATCTCAGCCACAGAGAACACGAAAGGCTACAAGGAAACAGAAATTCAGCCTTTCAAAACAGGAAATATTAAAAGGTGACAGAAAGTCAGCCACTCAGAACAGGAAAGGTTAAACGGTAACAGAATCTCAGCCACAAGGTAACAGAATAAAATCCACCTAAAACACGAGAGGTTAAAAGGTAACAGAAACTCAGTATCTTATTACACAAAATTTTAAAAGGTAACATAAACTCAGCCACTTCAAACAAGAAGGGTTAAAAGGCAACAGAAACTTAGCCACTTAAATCAAGAAGGGTTAAAAGGCATCAGAAACTTAGCCACTTAGAACAAGAAGGGTTAAAAGGCAACAGAAAATTAGCCACTTAACTCACGAAGGGTTAAAGGGCAACAGAAACTCAGCCACTTAAAACAAGAAGGGTTAAAAGGCAACAGAAACTTAGCCACTTAAAAGGAAGGGTTAAAAGGCAACAGAAACTTGGCCACTTAAAAGGAAGGGTTAAAAGGCAACAGAAACTTGGCCACTTAAAACAAGAAGGGTTAAAAGGCAACAGAACCTTAGCCACTTGAATCAAGAAGGGTTAAACGGCAACAGAAACTTAGCCACTTAAAAAAGAAGGGTTAAAAGGCAACAGAAGCAGAAACTTAGCCACTTAAATAAAAAAAGGTTAAAAGGCAACAGAAACTTAGCCACTTACAAAAGAAGGGCTAAAAGGCAACACAAACGTAACCACTTGAATCAAGAAGGGTTAAAAGGCAACAGAAACTTAGCCACTTAAAAAAAGAAGGGTTAAAAGGCAACAGAAACAGAAACTTAGCCACTTAAATCACGAAGGGTTAAAAGACAACAGAAACTTAGCCACTTAAAAAAGAAGGGTTAAAAGGCAACAGAAACTTAGCCACTTAAAAAAAGAAGGGTTAAAAGGCAACACAAAATCAGCCACTTAAAACAAGAAGGGTTAAAGGCAACAGAAACTTAGCCACTTAAATCAAAAAGGGTTAAAAGGCAACACAAACTTAGCCACTTAAATCAAGAAGGGTTAAAAGACAACACAAACTTAGCCATTTAAATCAAGAAGGGTTAAAAGACAACAGAAACTTAGCCACTTAAATCAAGAAGGGTTAAAGGGCAACAGAAACTTAGCCATTTAAAACAAGAAGGGCTAAAAGGCAACAGAAACTTAGCCACTTAAATCAAGAAGGGTTAAAAGGCAACAGAAACTTAGCCACTTAAAAAAAGAAGGGTTAAAAGGCAAAAAAAACTTAGCCACTTGAAACAAGAAGTGTTAAAAGGCAACAGATACTTAGCCACTTACAAAAAAAAGGCTAAAAGGCAACACAAACTTAGCCACTTAAATCAAGAAGGGTTAAAAGACAACAGAAACTTAGCTACTTAAAAAAGAAGGTTAAAAGGCAACAGAAACTTAACCACTTAAAAAAGGGTTAAACGACAACAGAAACATAGCCACTTAAAACAAGAAGGGTTAAAGGGCAACAGAAACTTAGCCACTTAAATCAAGAAGGGTTAAAAGGCAACAGAAACTTAGCCACTCAAATCAAGAAAGGTTAAAAGGCAATAGAAACTTAGCCACTTACAACAAGAAGGGTTAAAAGGCAACACAAACTTTGCCACTTAAAAAAAGAAGGGTTAAAAGGCAACAGAAATTCAGCCACTTAAAACAAGTAGGGTTAAAAGGCAACAGAAACTTAGCCACTAAAAACAAGAAGGGTTAAAAGGCAACAGAAACTTAGCCAATTAAATCAAGAAGGGTTAAAAGGCAACACAAACTTAGCCACTTAAATCAAGAAGGGTTAAAAGGCAACAGAAACTTAGCCACTTAAAACAAGAAGGGTTACAAGGCAACAGAAACTTAGCCACTTAAAAGAGAAGGGTTAAAAGGTAACAGAAACTTAGCTACTTAAAAAAGAAGGGTTAAAAAGCAACAGAAACTTAGCCACTTAAAACAAGAAGGGTTAAAAGGCAACAGAAACTTAGCCTCTTAAAAAAAAGCGCTAAAAGGCAACACAAACTCAGCCACTTAAAACAAGAAGGGTTAAAAGGCAACAGAAACTTAGCCACTTAAAAATGAAGGGTTAAAAGGCAACAGAAACTTAGGCACTTACACCAACAGGGGTAAAAGGCAACAGAAACTTAGCCACTTAAATCAAGAAGGGATAAAAGGCAACAGAAACTTAACCACTTAAAAATAAGGGTTGAAAGGCAACAGAAACTTAGCTACTTCAAAAGAAAGGGTTAAAAGGCAACACAAACTTAGCCATTTAAAACAAGAAATGTTAAAAGGCAACAGAAAATTAGCCACTTAAAACAAGAAGAGTTAAAAGGCAATAGAAACTTAGCTACTTAAATCAAGAAGGGTTAAAATGCAACAGAAACTTAGCCACTTAAAAAAGAATG
>NC_089750.1:8144436-8179436 GCF_040412425.1 Macrobrachium rosenbergii | reverse complement strand
GTGAAACACATGAAAGAGTTCTAGATATTACTAAAAAAACTGTTAGATGGATAAACACATATATTCTTAAACTAAAAGCTATGTTGCTATGTCGCACTATCGTATCTTGGCAATATAATATAAATATTTTCTTATATATTTAATCTGAAGAGCTTTCAAGCCATTTTTTCCTAATATTTCAAAGATAAATTCTTGAATGAGTATCATTTCAATCACTTTCTTATATTTTTCGTGTTCACATATCATGCAATTTATTTATCTACCTTTCCATCTTTGCATCTACCTATCATTCTGTCTATCTATATTGTCATTTTTATTCACTGAATACAAATTCCTTCTCCATTTCCCTCTCCCTCTAAAATATCGATTTTGCTGTTATCCTTGTAACCTTTTTTTTATCTCTCTCTCTCTCTCTCTCTCTCTCTCTCTCTCTCTCTCTCTCTCTCTCTCTCTCTCTCTCCGAGTTCCAAAAATCAAAACAGAGAAGAGGCTCCAAACTTTTCCAGGGTGGCGCTACTCTCCCGATCGTAAATCTGACACTACATCTGATACCAATGGCCGGTGATATCGACGTTCGGTTCCTGTGCGTTTCCCATAAACTTCCGAAGCTAAAGAGATACAAGAGGAGGACCAGCCTGTGTTCTACAACGAAATGGACCATTGTTTTGGGAGGAAAATCCCTTACGCCATAAAGAGGTAGACGTGTAATCTACGGTAACCTCCCGCCCTCTGCCAACAATGCCTCTTTCAGGGTCGAAAAATTATGAAGCCGTGAAAGAAAGGGCACCGACAAAATGAAGAATCGCAGACGAACATTTAACTGTGGGCTGCTGACAAATATTGCTCTGTGGGAATGAAACCAAGGAACCAACTGGATATTATTACGATAGAAATTGAAACCGTAGAGCCCATTGAATGTGTTCTTCTTCTGCGCAGAGCAAGAAGAAATCAACAAAATCACATGACTTTCAGCTTCACGATTTCCTGCCCGGGCTCAAAGGAAATTGGAGTATTGACATGTGCTATACTGGATGGGAAGGTGACGTGGAAAGCCCAAGAAAATCGTGATCAGCATCCTCAGAACAAGAGAGATGAACAGAGGAACAAACGAACACGAATTTAAAATGAGTGTTAGCTATTCCCTGACAAAGGAATACTTTTACACACAATTACGTAAAGGGATTTTGATGAAAACTGACGAGACAAAGAGAGTGAGGACACAGAGCAGGATGAACTGGAGGGAAGTGGATGAAGGATATCGAGGAGAAATTATTTACGGTGAGGATATCAGTTAATGCCACCCATTTAATTATGGATGCCACAAAATTGAAATGCCATTTTACAGAAGGCTAAATCACAATAATCAATATCATCACCCGTGTCTCCTACAAAGATACACATGCAAGGGAGATACAATTGCAACAGTAAAATGAACAATAAATAAATGTTCAAATATATCAGACATGAACAATAATTATTGTAAACAAATGCATATTCAAACTGCTATTTTTGTTATCATTCTGTATTCGGGTAATTCGTGATGATGCACAGGATAAGATTTTAATTGGTTTTATACTGTCAAAACAGTTTTCGTTTTACTAACAACATACTTTTGTTTATGAACGATTTACCAAAACCGCATGACATGGCTAAAACTTATGTGGATTATATATACAATAATAAATGGATTCTTTTCTGTTGAAGCTTACTTCAAGCTAAAGGTATCTGTGGCTTTCCCCATGTGTGCGTCTCGGCAAATAAATATTATAAAAATAATTACTGACTACGGTGAAAAATTATATGTAATACAATCAGTGGCAACTCTATTTTTTCATAATTTAATATTACTGAGATGAATGAAGTTCCATATTTTAAATTGCTGCCGTGCATGCCAAAGAATAATAAATTCTTTGAACAGACAAGATATAGAGACAGGCAAAATGAAAGACAGATATGCAGACAAAACATGAGAAGATTCGACTTTCTAAAAGTTTCAAATGAAAATGTACAAATTAAATATTAATTGCTAAAACGCGCTGAATAGGAAACGATTCCCTATCACCGAATGATAATTTGAAAGCACCCTCTCCCTTTAAGAAATGTCAAAGGCAGTTGTTCGCTAACAACCAAAAGCTGAGAACCGAGAAATATTGAAAAAAAAAAATTACTGAAGAAAGAAACAAACACCCACATCTTTCTCCTCGATTTAAACCAAATAAAAACAAGTTGAAAATGCGTAAAAGTTTCTTCGGGGTAATCGAGTTTTCTGTACAACGTATAATGTTGTATGAGCAGCGGCCCATGAAACTTTCAGCCACGGCCCGGTGGTGGTCTGTCCTATATCGTTGCCAGACGCACGATCTTGGCTAACTTTAACCTTAAATAAAGTGAAAAAAACAATGCTCAGGTTAGAGGGCTGCAATTTGGTATATTGTATGATTGGAAGGTGGATGATCAACATATCAATTTGCAGCCCTCTAGCCTCAGTAATTTTTAAGATCTGAGGGCAGACAGAAAAAGTGCGGACGGACAGACAAAGCCATCTCAATAGTTTTCTTGTACAGAAAACTAAAAAGGGAAAAAATTCCAATGTGAGATGGTTTCTGGAGACTCCTTTTATCTGGAAAGATTAATAGGTACTGGAGGACGGCTGTACTTCATTCTTTCTTGGCGCAGGTATTCTGTGATGTATGAAGCTGACCTTACCTGAAATGCAGGAGGGTCCAATGCAGTACGAGATTAATTCCAAGGTAGATTGTGAAAAGCACCCTCTTCCGTGAGCTGCTTCAGAAAGGGGTCATCCACTTGCGCAATTCCAGCCTTTGATAAGAAGCAGGGCTTTGAGATGGCTATAACAGAAAAATGCGGCGCCCAACAGGGAGGCTGTTTGTAGGAGAAATATCTATCCATCCTATCGAAAGACAGGAAGAGAAATGTCGGGTTCGCAAAACTCCTGGAGATCGGATTTTGCTAAAGGCAAAGCTGGACTCGAGATAAAAGTTAAGTCCTTGAGTTATGAGCCTTATGAGTGAAGTTCCTATTGACGCTATAGATATTAGATTGAAATATGAGTAATTTTTAAAACTGCCGCCCCACATACAGTAGGTTAAGAGAAAGCAATGCGGATGGCAGTTTGAGATGGCTGAAGAGTATTGCGTACATAAATACACTCATGCAAATACACACACACATCATATATATATATATATATATATATATATATATATATATATATATATATATATATATATATATATATATATATATATATATTATATATATAATATTACACACAATACATATATGGTATATATATATATATATATATATATATATATATATATATATATATATTAAATATATATATTGTGTGTGTGTTTTCATTAGCCCAATACATATATGGTTATACAGTAATATGAAAGAGAGAGGAATGTATGGAATTAAAAAATTGGTAATAGTGTTACAATGACTTATGCATTATTAGAACATTCGAATCCAAAGAAAAATGAACAAAGAATGAAGAATTTGAGTCTCCCGTCTATTTTCAGATTTAATGGCCACTTTCAACTTCTGCCAAACATTCGCGAGGTTTTCTCTACGGATAGTCGTGTCTATATATAGACTTCAGAAGCACTTCAACTTTATAGATTTCAGAAGCACTTCAACTCTTTTTATAGTTCTCTGTTCAGGAAACACTGGAAACAAAGACGACATGACAGAAATGAGGAAAATATGAACTAATGTATATGAACGAAAGCAAGGACAATCAGTGAAGAATGTCCCTGACAAAGTGCGTAAGCAAAATTAATTGTCATGACTGATGACTGCTTTATTTGAAGGGATAGCTAAAGATGCGAACAAATGACTTTCATTAATCTTGTTTGCTATCACTGTATGCAATTTACTCATTGGAGTTTTATTCTCGTTACAGAAATTGTCTAAGATATTATCCGAAATAAGATGACGACCTAACACTGATATTGCGATTGGTATCTCTGCACAATGAACATTAAGAAACAGAAAGGAACAAGTGTTTTGTGTGACTATAATGAGACCATCTCATATTTTCCAAAATCACCATAACGTTCTCTCATCACGTTGCAATCAGTGCAACTTTCCCCCTGCAACGAAAACTGTTTAACTCTTTGTAAAATCATCATCAAAACGTTTTCTCCTCGCACAGTGATGCTACTGGCGCGTGGGAAGAGTAGCAGATGTTGGCAGAAACTCGATGTATTCCAGGGCGACCTCACCTGAGATACGAACTATAAAACCTTAAAAGCGTCTCCCATTACCCTGGTCCTTTGTGGTGCTCTGTCAGAGATCAGCGCGATCATCTGCACGACCGTCGCTGATGGGAATGGCGGTACAGGAAAGACGAGGTACGTTTCGTCTTTCCTGCGGGATTTGAAGGTCTAACTTAGCGAAGGACCATGGTGGGTCCTTCGGTAATTTGGACCTACAAATTGACCGATTTGCGTAGGCTTTCCAGAGCAAATGTGATGGATAATAATTAGATGAGAGAAAAGGGTTGACTAACTTTTGCAAAGGTCAGTCGAATATTATGTATTCAACCCACAAATAAATACTTGACAGCATTCATAAATACGGATAGGCAAGAATACGTTTATTTGTTTCTGTAGAGAGAAAATCCGGTTTTTTATATATATTCTGTTTCTTGTTGTTTTCCTAGAGTTTTCTTGCTGATTTGGTTTTATTCATTTCCACTGAGACACAACCAAGCTTTGATACAAAAGCTACTTTATGGTCCAAGTACATCTGATACCATAATAAAAAGGCGAGAATACGGTGTAATTAGATAAGTGTATGAATTTATAAGCTAATAAGTATGCATATCTTCACAGGAAAAGCAACTTGGGAAGCGCACTGGCAACGGAAAATCACACAGAAGTTTTCTGAGATTCACGTCTTCCTAAATAAATACTAAATTTCAACAGTGAGCTTTCAGGTTCATCACCATACGGCAGTTTGAAAAGCTTTCTGAATAATGATTCTGACATTATAATGTCTCGTGTATGCACAGACTACTGAAACCGCTGGCATTTCAGCTCATTACTTCCAGCCATATGTTTACCTTTTGTTTTTGTACCTTTTTTCCCAGTGGGGGCCCACAAAATGTAATACATGATCATTAAGAGGAGGAAGGGCCGTGTAGGGGGATATGCACTAAATTTTTGTTGGGCCCAGCCCCATTATGGGTTTCGTTATTTACTCTACGTGGATTACGTCCTAACAATATGCTTTCTTTCCTCTTATTCCCTCTCTCTCTCTCTCTCTCTCTCTCTCTCTCTCTCTCTCTCTCTCTCTCTCTCCCTTATGTTTTGGTTAGAGTATCATCCTAGCCAGATCCTTCCCCTTTCTCTCTCTCTCTCTCTCTCTCTCTCTCTCTCTCTTAATTTTTGGTTAGAGTATCATCCTAGCCAGATCCTTCCTCTCTCTCTCTCTCTCTCTCTCTCTCTCTCTCTCTCTCTCTCTCTCTCTCTCCCTCCTTAATTTTTTTGGTTAGAGTATCATCCTAGCCAGATCCTTCTCTCTCTCTCTCTCTCTCTCTCTCTCTCTCTCTCTCTCTCTCTCTCTCAAAAAGTCGGGAAAATTCGAAGACAAAGGCATTAGATCATTCTTAATGGGAGCTCATTCAGAGAGAGAAATAAAGGTTACAATCAATTCAGAAGTATATCAGATGTTAAAAAACTGCTGACGAAGATACATGATGACAGAATGAAGGAAAATTGAAAGGCAGACAGGAACAAGAGAAAAAACAGGAACCAAGGAAGGAGGAGGAGGAGGAGGGAGGAGGAGGAGGAGGAGGAGGAGGAGGAGGAGGAGGAGGAGGAGGAGGAGGAGGAAATTTCAACATGGAAAGGCAATGGCACTGGGCCTATTATTGGACAGATTAACATGGTTATCCAATAAATGCAAATTCTGGGCTGATATACCCTTACTCCTTACAGCAACCCTACTTCCTACACCCCACCCTCCCCTTCCATTCCATTCCCCACCCACCCTCTCATCATTGTGATATTCTTCAAGTGCCTTTCTTTTAATTCTCAGAGTGTGTATGTGTAATTCTGATCGTTTCATTTTTTGCCTGTTTTATGAGTTTGGTAACTACAAACACACCGTTCTGCGTTGAGCGAAACCATCCCTTTGTGTGTTATGTGTCGTAAGAAGAATGAGGTAGGGAATTTTTTTATTATTATTCTTTTACCTCTAATCAGATGGTCTCCAAACCCTTTTGCCAACTATGTCAAGTTAATCAAAGCCACAAATGAAAGTAAGCAGTAGGCTAGTGGCTACTGTAACGATTGCAACAGCCACTGCAAAAAAATATATATATATTAGAAAATGATAAAATATTTTTCTACTGACATAAACAAAAGAAACAATTATAACGCAACAAAAAAATGCTGAAAAAACATTTTTACCAAAATATTTCCTACACAACACAGTGAGAGACCAACACAAAGAAAATCAGAACAGGAATGATAATATCGAGAACAAAACCAGTTAAAAAAATAAAAATAAAATAAATTTGCACCCACTATCGGAACAAGAATGCCCAAAATAAAAGTATCGCCGAAGGAAAATCGAAAACAAGGAGAGAAAAGATAAGGTAAAACAGAGATGGAGGATAAAGAGAGAGAGAGAGAGAGAGAGAGAGAGAGAGAGAGAGAGAGAGAGAGAGAGAGAGAGAGAGAGAGAGTAAATCATTTGGAGGCATTTATTTGCACTGAAGAATCATCTTTTGAGAAGAAAGAAATCGCTCACAGCCATTTCCTTACACTCGCTTCCTCTGATTGGTTGAGAATTTCTAATCAGCGGAGGAAAAGGATCTCGAATGGAGGGAAATGAAAAATGAGAAGAGGCGAGGAAAAAGAATGAGGAGAAAAATGAGAGGAGGATCAGGGAAAAGTTTCGGAGGAACAAAAGGAGTGAGAGAGAGATAACGAGATGTGAAGTGAAAAATGTAAAAACTTCGTCGGGCGCTGCGCGCGAGAACATAAATGTAGAAAAAGAGATGATAAACTTAGATTATGAACGGGAAGACTCACATAGAACAAGATAAAGGGAACGTAATAGTCTAAGAAAGTAGGTACTAATATAGAGGATGGAAGAGAACAGGCACTAACAGATATTCAAAATGTTAAAAATGTGAATCAGTTCACTTTTTTTATGAGTAATTCTCTCACGGAGATTCGACTAATGTAAGTTACACTCAGGTAGACAATGCACCGAAGTTTCTTCGGCGCAATCGAGTTTCCTGTATAGCGGCTACGGTGAATAATCAAGGCCACCGAAAATTGATCTATCTTTCGGTGGGCTCGGTGTAATGCTTTATGAGCCGCGGCCCATGAAACTTTAACCAAGGCCTGGTAGTGGCCTATCCTATATCGTTGCCATGGGCACAATTATGGCTAACTTTAACCTTAAATAAAATAAAAACTACTGAGGAGGCTAGAGGGCTGCAATTTGGTAAGTTTGATGAATGGAGGGTGGATGATCAACATAAAAATTTGCAGTAGTTTTTAAGATCAGAAGGCGGACAGAACAAGTGCTTACAGAAAAAAGTGCGGACAGAATAAAGTGCGGACGGACAGACAAAGCCGGCACAATAGTTTTCTTTTCCAGAAAACTAAAACATTGACAAAAATTAAACGAAATTAATAATAAGTTCTGTTTCTCACTTTCTCACTTCTACAACAACAGATAATCACCGCAATACTTCCGTCACCCGATACTTCTTTTACTAATTATCTGACTTCCCGAACTCTTGCCGTCTCACGATAATAACAAATATTAAGACCCCGTCGTTGTCAGAAGTGTGCGTCCTTCATTATTATCTTTCTTGTTTTCCGCAGTTTCACAGAATTAAGAGCTCAGAGCCAGCCCTTCTCAGACAAATGAAAGACAACGACGTCCCTGAATGATGTTGATGGACAGCATAATGGGACGTTGAGAGAGAGAGAGAGAGAGAGAGAGAGAGAGAGAGAGAGAGAGAGAGAGAGAGAGAGAGAGAGAGAGAGAGTTCATTAAGGCAATGATTTCGATGGAAACAACCCGCAATTAGGTCAATGCTTTTACTGAAAACCACTTAATTTTGAGAGAGAGAGAGAGAGAGAGAGAGAGAGAGAGAGAGAGAGAGAGAGAGAGAGAGAGAGAGAGAGAGAGAGTTCATTAAAAGCAATGATTTCGATGGAAACAACCCACAATTAGGTCAATGCTTTTACTAAAAACCACTTAATTTTGAGAGAGAGAGAGAGAGAGAGAGAGAGAGAGAGAGAGAGAGAGAGAGAGAGAGAGAGAGAGATTTCAATAAAAGCAATGCTTTTGATGGGAACAACGCAAATTAGGTCAATGCTTTTACTGAAAACCACTTAATTGAGAGAGAGAGAGAGAGAGAGAGAGAGAGAGAGAGAGAGAGACTTACCTTACCTTACAGACCTTACAATTGTCTGGTTGCCCCAGGTCCCCAGTGTGAGGCACCTTTGATGTCTACCAGAGAGTTGCTAACGCATCTTCCGGTATATTTTGCATCTTCCAGTCTTGATGGTCTGGGATGCATCTTAGATATTTGTCGAGCTTATTCTTAAACACATCTACGCTCACTCCTGTTATGTTCCTCAGATGAGCTGGTAGCGCATTGAATAGACGCTGCATTATCGATGCTGGTGCGTGGTGGATTAATGTCCTGTGTGCTTTCCTTAATTTTCCTGGTATAGTTTTTTGGCACTATTAATCTACCTCTGCTTGCTCTTTTTGATAATTTTAGTTCCATGATGTTTTCGGTAATTCCTTCTATCTGTTTCCATGCTTGAATTACCATGTAGCGTTCTCTTCTCCTTTCAAGACTATATAAATTTAAGAATTGTAGTCTTTCCCAGTAGTCAAGGTCCTTAACTTCTTCTATTCTAGCTGTAAATGACCTTTGTACACTCTCTATTTGTGCAATATCCTTTTGCAGTGTGGGTACCATATTATATTGCAATATTCAAGTGGACTACGTACGTACGTTTTATAAAGCATAATCATGTGTTCAGCTTTTCTAGTTTTGAAGTGCCGGAACAACATTCCCATTTTTGCTTTGCATTTTGCCAATAGAATTGCTATTTGATCATTGCATAACATATTCCTATTCAACATCACACCAAGGTCTTTAACTGCTTCCTTGTTTGTGATTGTCTCATTATTAGGTCCTTTATATGCATATAGCATTCCTACTTTATCACCATAGTTCATTGATTCAAATTTATCAGAGTTAAATACCATCCTATTTATCTCTGCCCATTTATATATTTTGTTTAGGTCTCTTTGTAGCGAGTTCCTATCTTCATCACAAGCAATTTCTACTTATTCTTGTGTCATCTGAAACTTCTTACTACTGAGTCCTTAACATTACTGTCTATGTCTGCAATCATAATCACAAACAGCAATGCAGCTAACACCGTACCCTGTGGTACACCGGATATTACCGTAGCTTCATCCGATTTCTCATCGTTTGCAATCACTATCTGTTTTCTATTTTGCAAAAATTCTTTTATCCATCTTCCTACTTTGTCAACAATGTTATGTTTTCTAATTTTTTTCGCTAATATATTATGATCTACCTTGTCAAAAGCTTTTGCAAAGTCTAGGTAAACCACATCTGTATCTTTTCATTTATCATATTTTTATATATGCTTTCATGGTGGACTAACAGTTGGGTTTGTGTACTTTTTCCGGGTACAAAACCATGTTGTCCTATATTGAACAATCTATTTTTCATTAAATGTTTCATTATATTTTTTCATTACCCTTTCATATACTTTCATAATATGAGATGTCAGACTCACAGGCCTATAATTACTTGCCTCTAGTCTTGAACCACTTTTGAAAGTAGGAGTAATATATGCTAATTTATGCTCATCATAAATCTTGCCTGTATCTATACTTTGCCTTAATAATATTGTTAGCGGCTTTGCGATTGAATGAACCACTTTCTTTAACAATATGGCAGGTACTCCATCTGGTCCTGCTGCTGATCCATTTTTAATTTCATTAATAGCCTGCACAATATCGGCTTGTAATATCTATATCTGATAAGTATTCAGTATTTTCATCTCTTATTTCTGTATCATTATCTTCATTGTCAATTCTAGGTGTAAATTCACTTTATATCTTTCTGCTAATATGTTACATATTTCCTTTTTTCATTCGTTAATCGCCCTTCAATTCTTAGAGGGCCTATTTCTACTCTTATTTTATTCATCTTTTTTGCATATGAATAAAAATTTTAGGGTTTTGCTTGATATTTTGTAGTGTCATTTCTTCTAGGTTCCATTTTTCATTTTCTTTGATTGTATAATCTTTTGTTCTGCATTTTCTATCTTACTTTTTAGTTCCATCACTTTCCATGCATTCTTTTCTTTTGCAAGAGCTTTTTCCACTTTCTAATTTTCTGGAACAAGATCCTTCTGTCTCTTGGAATTCGTGACTGAGAGAGAGAGAGATTTCATTACAAGCAATGCTTTTAATGGAAACAACGCAAATTATGTCAATGCTTTTACTGAAAACCACTTAATTTTGAGAGAGAGAGAGAGAGAGAGAGAGAGAGAGAGAGAGAGAGAGAGAGAGAGAGAGAGAGAGAGAGAGAGAGAGAGAGTTCATTAAAAGCAATGATTTCGATGGGAACAACCCACATTAGGTCAATGCTCTTACTGAAAACCACTTAATTTTGAGAGAGAGAGAGAGAGAGAGAGAGAGAGAGAGAGAGAGAGAGAGAGAGAGAGAGAGAGAGAGAGAGAGGTTTCATTACAAGCAATGCTTTGATGGGAACAACACAAATGGAGACAGGCTTACAGACTGACGGTTAGTCTGTATGTTTTTACAGAAAACCACTTAGGCTTGAGAGAGAGAGAGAGAGAGAGAGAGAGAGAGAGAGAGAGAGAGAGAGATTTAAACTCACTTCCGTAGATGAGCTCTTATTTTTAAAAATTCCTCGGTTTCAAGAATTACTTGTCAAAGGATGGCTGTAGCTCAGAAACCACCGCTGAAAACAGTCACCAAATAAACACAAGTATGCATGATAACAATGAACAGCTTTGCAATAAACAGACCTAAAATCAGAGGAAGGTTAGTATCGCCTGATATCAAAGGAAACAGTAATCAAGATAACACTCCTGTTCTCACAGAAATTAAGGACAGGGGGGAAATAGGAACAGAATGCGACGGATAAACTGGAGGGGGGGGGGAATCGACGGGAGGAAGTGGAAGGGAGGACTGCAATTAGTATGGGGATTTCAGATTCCAACAATTCGGGTAAGGGGAAGGGAGTTGTGGGGGGGAGTGAAGGCAAGTGGAGAGGAGGAATACAAGAGGTAATGCTATTGGGTTTCGCTTCGGGCAAAAGCGATTCATTATCGCGATAAAGAAAAGCAAGCAGAATTCTGGGGTGGGGTCAGTTTGCTTGGCTCGTGTGACAAGGTCCAGTTGTTCCTTCACTGCTTTTCAGGCGCATTTTCCTTTTAGTATTTTATTCACTATTAATAACAGTATTGAAGGGGATGCTAACAGCGATATAAAATCATAATAAAAACAGAAATTAGGATACTGATATTAATAGAAAAAGTCCATAAAAATGAACTCAGTTTGTTATAAAGGTATGTGCGAGAAACATAAATATAAATCCCTGTTTATTGTTATAGGAAGGAAATCATCCCAGCCTAAAGGAGTCTAAGAAACTCAACATTTCTGGAGGATTTCAAAACCAGGATCAAAGTGGCGATCTTCTCTGGGTGGGTACACCAGCATCCCAGTTTCACGGTTAAACTAACACAGAGAGAGAGAGAGAGAGAGAGAGAGAGAGAGAGAGAGAGAGAGAGAGAGAGAGAGAAAGAGAGAGAGAGAGAGAGAGAGAGAGAGAGAGAGAGAGAGAGACTACTTTATCTATTAAATGTACCGATTTCATGTTACAACCTAACTGAACTGTACTTCAAACGAAAGGAAAAATCACCTTTTGAGGCCCATTAAAACTAAATCAAAAGAATTCCGAGACTTTGATGTGCGTCGATGACTCTTCAGTGTGTATGCGTGTGCGTGCTTGTATGTTTGTTTGCGTGCGGTCGTAAGCGAACATGTGTTTACCAATAAGCAGCACAAACGTTTTGATCACTAATTCATAGTTGATTTCTCAACTGTGTCTTCTTCAGCGCTCCTTCGGTCTTTTGTCTCAATACATACTTTCGTATACACATTCTAACTTACGCACACACATACACACACACAGTTTGTATATACAGTATATATATGTGTGTATATATATATATATGTATATATACATTTATGTGTATGTATATACCGTATACATATAAGTATATATATATATATATATATATATATATATATGCGTGTATATATATGTACGTATATATTTATACACATGTGTATTTATACATATATATATGCACATATATATACATACATACATAAAATACACATACATACATATATACATACATACATTAAATATTACACGACGCGAGTCCCCAACAATTATCAACAGCTATTAACATCATAAACATCCAACTGAAAAGTAAAAGTATATTATATTTGAATAAATACCAAAGTCAAATTTGAAATGCAGCAGGGCGCCGCGTAATTCTGAAAGAGAAAAATAAAAATTCCCTTCGCCCGTTCCGAATTAGGACCAACCACTCCTTGCAAATACCACGGAAGCAATATAAAATATTGCTGCTGCAGGCCGTGACGTATTAAGCTCTGACCATTAATCGTAAAATTAAATTTTTGGAAACCTGAAAAATGTGGTGAAAATTCGCCAGATCAATTTCAAATTCCAATCTGCCTGTGACATGAGCAGCAAAAAAGAGAGAGAGAGAGAGAGAGAGAGAGAGAGAGAGAGAGAGAGAGAGAGAGAGAGAGAGAGAGAGAGAGAGAGAGAACTCCAGTTGATGATAGATTGTTCTGAATCAATTGGAAGAAAAAATAAAGTAACATTTTAAAACAATTCTGAAGTCCTGAATCACTTGAAAAAAATTTATATATTTTAAAATAATTTTGTAATGTCCGTATTTTCGTTCTGATTATAAGTGTAACGTGCATGCCAGAGAGAGGGAGAGAGAGAGACACTAGAAAAAATCATAATCGTAATTTAGTCCACAGTAACAGAATATGCATCAAATTATTTACATTATTCAAGTAGATATGTAATGAACATTCCCTAGCTGGAACTAGAACGGAAAAGGTCAAGCCTAGTAATGGCTGAATATTTTGATTTCATTTCATATTCAAGCGCTTATTATGAATGCCGATTTTTTTAGAGAAACCATAATTACATTCCGTATCGTATCACTGCTTTTCCCAATCTTTAATCCTGAGCAAAAATAATTAACAATAATGTTAATCCTACGGTACCTGTGTCAGCGAGACAGAGAATCCAGTGCCTAATGAAATCTCTCTCTCTCTCTCTCTCTCTCTCTCTCTCTCTCTCTCTCTCTCTCGCCAAAAATAATTAAGAATAATGTTAATCATACAATATCTGTGTCTGTGAGATAGGGAATTCATTGGCTTACAAATCTCTCTCAAATCTCTCTCTCTCTCTCTCTCTCTCTCTCTCTCTCTCTCTCTCTCTCTCTCTCTCTCTCTCTCTCTCTCCAAAATAATTAAGAATAACGTTAATCCTACAGTACCTATGTCTGAGAGACAGAGAATTCAGTTTCTTATCGTTCTCTCTCTCTCTCTCTCTCTCTCTCTCTCTCTCTCTCTCTCTCTCTCTCTCTTTCTCTCTCTCTCTCAAAATTAATTAAGAATAATGTTATTCCTACAGTACCTGTGTCTGAGAGACAGAATTCAGTGTCTCTCTCTCTCTCTCTCTCTCTCTCTCTCTCTCTCTCTCTCTCTCTCTCTCTCTCTCTCTCTCTCTCCAAAAATAATTAAGAATAATGTTAATCCTACGGTACCTGTGTTTGGGAGACAGAGAATTCAGTGGCTTATCATCTCTCTCTCTCTCTCTCTCTCTCTCTCTCTCTCTCTCTCTCTCTCTCTCTCTCTCTCTCTCTCTCTCTTTTCCCGTGTTTTCAGTTGACAGTCGACCAACCACCTCTGGGAACGTGTCATGATAAGGCCATTTCCTCAATTCCGAAGGAGAAGGCCCCTAGACAGGAGGGATCAGATGGGGTCGGTCGCAGGATAAGAGGGTTGGGGGGGAGTAGACGGGTCAAAGACGAAGAGTTGATGGGTCTCATGACCTCTTCTCTCTTTCTCTCTCTCTCTCGTTCTCTTGATCCCACAGGAAGAGGACCAAGTGAGAGGTTTAAAGAGGAGTCCTTTTAGGATGGTTTGTATAAAAAACAGGAGAGAGAGAGAGAGAGAGAGAGAGAGAGAGAGAGAGAGAGAGAGAGAGAGAGAGAGAGAGAGAGAGAGAGAGATTTAGTCATTTAATTTCGAATCACAACAACAACGGTCATCACCTTAACATAAAGATTGATTTTCTATACTAATTCAATCATTTACCCTCTTTGAGAGAGAGAGAGAGAGAGAGAGAGAGAGAGAGAGAGAGAGAGAGAGAGAGAGAGAGAGAGAGATCTATTTAATTATCTAATTTCGATTCACGACAAATCTGGCCATCACCTTGACATAATCTCGATTTTCCAGACTAATTCAATCATTTCCCCTCGTTGAGAGAGAGAGAGAGAGAGAGAGAGAGAGAGAGAGAGAGAGAGAGAGAGAGAGAGAGAGAGAGAGAGATAATGTTTTATTTAATCACTTAATTTCGAGTCACGACAACTCTGGTCATCACCATGACATAAGCTTGATTTTCTAGATTAATTCAATCATTTCCCCTCGTTGAGAGAGAGAGAGAGAGAGAGAGAGAGAGAGAGAGAGAGAGAGAGAGAGAGAGAGAGAGAGAGAGATTTCACAGCTTGTTTGAACTCACTTCGCTGTGAACTAGATACGTTTAACTGTCTTTTACCTTTTGGTGCATAGTCCCCGGGAGATTGCACCTCTATGACACTTCGGACGCGTTAAATTCGGTTCTAACATGAGCCAACTTCTGGCTCTGACATACTTCACTCAGTGCATCTGCCTCAGTAATCTCTCTCCAGCTGCGCTGATAAAACCATGCACACGTGCTGTGGGGGTAATTGGCTGTTTGTCGTTATCTTTCCATTCTGGTTATAATTATAGCCGTTTAAAATGTGACCTTAAATTTGACTGTATTTTCTAATTGTCAACAATAGATAGTTTTGACGTCAATGTTGCTAGTTTAAAATGAAATTATGCTCAAATGGTTGTGTTATTGTGATTGAACATATCAAAGTTTGAATCATTATTTTGTAAAATTCCTTACTTCTAGTGTTATATTAATTTCTTTTTTAGACTTTTGCTATTAAATTTAGCTGATCTAGTGCCAGTGTAGGTTCTATTTTCTTACAGGGACATTTTTTTGCTCTTAAAGTTATTTAATTTTATAATTTTCAAATTCATTACCGATCCACATACAAAAAACAAATAAATCATTAAGTCTCTGTGAACATCAAAACGAACATTCACTGTCTCTCTTTCTGTCAACATGTGGTGTTAAATAACGTTTTTTTTTATTCACATAGAAATGTGAAAATTGAAAAAACTGCTTAGCAATAGTTCTATGGATATCACTCGGAAACACAAAACTCGAGCTACATATTACGCTTTCCGTGACAGACCTAAGTTTTATTAAACGAAGGCACGAACTAGAAACACACAGATTCTTTGGTGTTATAAAGCTATGACCTCTTACCTTTAAAAAAAATTATATTCGAAAAGTCAGGTGATAAAATAGACAGTAAAGGCTGGAAAAACTACACACTCATGTTTCGAGCCCCAGATGAAATGTAAACGAATTTCGAGTCGGGTGTAATCAAAGACTAATAAATGGAACTAGAATTCTTACACTCCATCAGATTCTCTTTTATAGAATCACGAGTCATTACACACACAAAGAGAATGGTGAACGTAAAAGAAGAGATATGATGGACAGCTCAATACACGCGATCTTGTTTTTCTTCCGTAACCACAGCGTATTCTTTTCATTTGAGATCAGAGTCCTTCATAAAATAAACACAAGAAAGGAAGAGTGTTTATAGCAAGGAAATAATTTACCCTTCGCCCAATCAAAGATTAACGTAGCTATGATCATTTTATTTACCTAACTTATAAGGTCTCTTCCTAGGGCAACACTTCAATCTCTACCCAAGACTACCAAATGTTGAAGGAAAACATCTTAAGGGGATATTCAGTTCTATCCTCTCTCCATATAACGAGCTGTCTGTTTCAGCACTTACATAAATGATCACTGTACATACAAACGTAATTGTTTTGTATATTTAAGTTACGTATGCTTGTGCCTTGCTATATACATATATAATTATATATATACAGTATATATATATATATATATATATATATATATATATATATATATATATATATATATATATATATAGCATATATATATATATATATATATATATATATATATATATATATATATATATATTACATTTATGTATATATACATATATATGTGTGTGTGTGTGTTTTGTGTGTATTTATATAACCGATTATTTACTTTTATCATATAAGAATAAAGGAGGGAAGGGGAAGGGAAGGGGAAGGGGAAGGAAGGGGAAGGGGGGGAGGGGAGGAGGGGAGGGGAGGGGAGGGGAGGGGAGGGGAGGGAAGGGGAGGGCGAGGACCAGTATCAGTAGTAATAGCACTTATTTCGACAAGCCGTCTAACATATTAGTAAAATATATAAATTTTCTACAATAAATCCAGTCAATGAAAGACACTGTATCTTTTGCTGAAAATAAATATTCTCATTACCAATAACTTAGCAGAGCTCTACTTTCATTAGAAGGCTATGAATCGGTATGATTAGAAGAAAGACTAAACACTTGCTGAGTTCATTTGAAAGACTCTGTCTGAACTTGAAGGGTAACCACAGCTGTGATACAGCTGTAGTTACCATAAAAAAAATCCAAGTCCTAAAACAAAGTAATTTTGGAAACCAGAAAACGAATCAAGATAAATACTATGCAAAATTCCCGATATCTGGTCGACTTGTAATTACACCACCCCATGAAATCGTTATTTGGCTAGCTTTTATATTGACATGTGTGCCTAGGATCATAAAGAAAGGGAAAATGTGATTGAGAGAGAGAGAGAGAGAGAGAGAGAGAGAGAGAGAGAGAGAGAGAGAGAGAGAGAGAAAAGATACATGCAAACAGAATTAAGTTTTCGTTGGATAGGCGGACTACTGAGAAGATAAAACGATGATTGCATTCTCCTATCGGTTAACCAGCCTCCATAAATTTCAGACGAATCCTGAAACGCGGACTCGGAAACGAACAAGGGAAACGGGCAGCTAGCTAAGGAAGAAAGGAAGAACAAGAGGAAAGGTTAATTGAGTCTTTTTACCTTTAAGGCATCTGCGTCTGGCTTGCGGAAATGGAAAAACCTTGCCTGCGAGAGGACAGAAACAAAAAAAAAAGGGGGGACTGACCTGACAGTTTTACGCAAAGAAAAACCCGAAAAACACCTAATGCAGTCCCTTGTGGCCACCAAACGCAGCCACGAAAAACTGCGGGAGTTTTTCGCTAAACCTTTTCGCGTTTGAAAGACCCGGAGTTTTAATAGTCCTTCACAGGAATCAATTTTGGCCGGGGAATCATGCAGGAAATCCTACCTGTGTTCGTATGGCATGTGTGATACTACCCAATATTTCTGGTCAGATATTGAATTTTGGTTACCATTATGAATCACTTTTTTTCTCAAGCACTCACTTTGGCCATTTAAAAAAAAATCTTAAACTAGATTGTATCTTTAACGCTTCAAAAAATTCTTCAATTGAATTGTGGTAAAAGAAATTCTAAACCTGGTAGTGAAAAGTCATATTATACCAGCAAGACGAAGCGAATAAATACTAACTTCCATTCCATCTTCTTACCGTTAATTTTTATTGAAGAATATGGAAAGATCATCCTAACTAGACAATACATTAAAGTATTCTATGTGTGTTAACTTTCTTACTCTCTTTGAAGTTAGACACATTTCAAAATTGGTAAAAGATCTTAAAGGTCAACACTGGAACTTACTAAACCAAAGTGTATCTCGCTGGGGCTGGTCATAATTATGTTCTTAATTTTATCACCTTCCACCCACGAAAAAGGGAGTGACTAAAGTTTACGGTCAAGATATCCCCAAAAACATTACACGATGAATAGCGGGGACTTTCAGTATAGGTGTTTCTGTAACGCCAAAAATAATAATAATAAAAAAAGGGATTATGATTCCAAATATAAATCAAAGTAAATTACCTAAATTGGTCGCGTATAATATTTATTCATATGTGTACTGTGTGTGTGTGTGTGTGTGTATATATATATATATATATATATATATATATATATATATATATATATATATATATATATATATATATATATATATATATATATATATATATATATATATATATATATATATATATATATATATATATATATATATATATATATATATATATACAGACAGATAAATAGATAGACAGATATGTGCTGTGGCTGTGGTATATGTACAACTATATGAAAAGGAGAGAGATAAAGAAAGAGCGAGCGTTTTCACTTACTCAAAAGGTCACCCACAGCAGGTGTTGCAACTTCCCGTGTCCTTTCCAATAATGAATCTTTATTGATTGAGGATGATATACTCCGGCCTTGGAAATCATTCAACACTAACGGCTGTAAAGTTGTTTTTGCCGAAACCAAACGTTTAGATGAATCGTGATTTCATTATGCAGTTTACGGTGCTGCGGAGAATACTGATATCAACTACTGAAATTATTATACAAGTGCTGTGATAATTCTTAGCTGTGGCTCTGAAGGTTAATGTTGCTTTAAATACTTCAATAGAGTTATGGAACAGCTGATGCAAATGCCGTTTCGTAGCACTATTTAGCCTCTGGCAGTTAATATCTAATTTATCCGAACATTGAAAATGTTGTAGTATTGAAATAATAAGTTTGGGCAAACAGGTAGTATGCTTTTCATTTACCGCACAAAATAAAACTGTGTAAATTTTGAGCCGCAATCTTCAGTGTTCTTCGAAACACTGTATTCAAATCTTCAATAAACCCGTTTCAAAATGCTCTTCGAAAATTCGGTGAAGTCCTTTTATGAAACCTTCTCGAAACGTCATTTCATGCACCGGGTTTAGATATCAAAACAATCGTATTCTCAAAACTCCGTTTCAAGTGCAGCTACAAAAGTCTTATTAAGCGACCCGTGTATCTGAAACCTGTCTCATGGAAATAGACGATGGCTACGAAAAATGAATTCGCTCTTATCCCAATGAAAAAAAAAAAGAGACACGGCAAAGAACCCATCGTTCCAATTTCGATAATCTCATTCGAGAAAAAAATCAACCCGCCATCTCGTTCGCTTCGTTCTCAAATGAAGATTTCACCCTCGCATTGTCTCAAAACCGGGAATTTTGGTGGGGGGGGGGTCCATTTTTCTCTCCTCATGCTCGTTATCAGACGCAGGTACACTTACATTTTTATCACCAGACAGAGCGGGATTTGCGAAAGCAGATCCTCCTAAGAAGAAAACGAGCGTGGATTTATCATCATCGTCGAATTTGATAGATGGTTCGTCAAATTCCGAGAGAGAGAGAGAGAGAGAGAGAGAGAGAGAGAGAGAGAGAGAGAGAGAGAGAGAGAGAGAGAGAGAGAGAAATATTTCATGCCATCTTCTCAGTTCGCATTCGAGTCTGATTGACAGTTTATATTTTAGGGGAAGAACGGAGAACAAATAGATGCGGTCTGGTTACAAAGCTTTGACGGATGCTTTAAGTATTGATGCAGGAATGGCATACTAATGAATTTAGAGAAGCACTAACTCCATTCATGAGCTGGCGGAGTATTCTCAGGTTGTGAGAGTATTTACTGGCATTTATGGGTTTTTATATACATTAAAATTGTTTGCGTAGTCTGAGAAGAGTTTCTTTATTTATAAAAATACAAACTACTATTAATACAGGTATATTCGGAGCAGGTTACATTAGCAGTTGCAAAGCCTTCTTCTAATGTTCGTTCAAATTGCCCGTTTAAGGATTACTTTTTACATACTAAAACGTTTGGCATTTGAAGAGAACACCACGAATGTAGGAGATTACTCGAAAGAATCTTAACTGTACTGGAGTTGACGGTATCAAATTTACATCAAAGGATTTCAATAGACAATTAAAATAACATCATGCAAGGGATGAAGGGAAAGGAGAAATTGGCATGTTCGTAGCAATCTCATTTTTCTAAAAACAGTAATGCTTCATTAAAGACAAATATGAAGAACATTATTTTTCTTACTCTCATAAAAATAACAAGAACATCATTATTGTTGTCATACCTAGTTTTACGTTAATAATATTACTTCATTCTAGCTAAGACAAAAGAAACGCATGAATCTCTTGCTTGGAAAAGTACCTCAAACATCATTTTCTGCCAAAACGATCTTCTAGCAAGCACTTATTTTCATATTGACAGCAAAAGCAGAGCTACTCCCAGAGATAGGTTAAATTAAGCTAACTTTGTGAGTTGCCTTTCAGTTCTCCCAACAAATCCAAATACTCTGATTCTACAACAGTTGTTTGCAGTGAAATTCACTTCTGTTATAGCAGTGCCTGCAACTCGCGAAAATTTCATCGTTGCTTTCTGGTGATAATAACAAGAGAGGAAGTAGATGAGTGTATCTCCATCACAGAACCATTAATACTTCAGTCATGAAATAAATTCCCTTTTCATCTCTTATAAATAATAACAAATCAACAATTGTTACTATGATGTCGATAGTTCATGGCGGAAATTGCACTTCGCTTAATTAACGTAGGCGGGAGAATCAGTAAATTGAAGTCAAATGGGTGACCTAAATTACTTATGAGATATTACAGTCATTAATTTATTTTGGCAGTTCGTACACTGTACGCGTATGCTTCAGTAAACCACTTACGTGGGTGCAGATAGTGTAAGTTCCCACGAGGGATGTTAAACTGGTTGAAAATACTGCCCCAAAATGGAAAACTGCAGTATCTGCAAAATTTTCGACATTGACATACGCCACCTGGTGGGCTCGTGAAACACTGATACACAAACTACTGCAGTTTCAGAATGATTCTTCACTGCTTTATTTAGGGGATCCCATTTGCAGTATCTGCAAAATCAGTAGTAAGGCAATGGAAAACTACAGTATCCACCATTCTTCTCAGCTTTGTATTTTTGCAGATACTGCAGTCTTCCGTTTTAGGGCAGAATAGGTGAAGTTAAATTTTTCAGCGGCAAGTGAGACTAGTCCTTTTGCATTCTATGAGTCCTGCCCTGTTTCTGCAGTGGAAACCTACGTATATAATGATGGCTGAAAATGCGTACAACTGAATATTTGTCTATAAATGGTTCCCAGTTTACAATTCACCTCTGATATTTTCCTCTCGCCTCCACTTTTCGTTAAAAGACGTCATTTGGAATTTCCAAAATGATCTTGGCATTATTCTTTAGACGAATATACCGAAAACATCTCCTTTACTGGTACTTCATATAAGTCAAAGTTACTTACTTGCATTTCATTTTGTTCCTTCACCACACTACCACACCCATATTATACAAACATATGCATACATAAATATTTACATACATCCATACATACACGAGCACATGCATACATGCGGATGTAACTCTCAAACCCGTTGGAACATATAAATAGAATCTATATGAATTATTCCCCTCGGCATCTTTTGTCAATTACCCTTGTTCCCTGCTACGAAACGACTGGAGACAATCTGGACCTTAAAACTCCGCGGATTGTCACATCTGAATTCATGAAAACAAATAAATGCAAGATCAAAGCTGCAAGCATAAATTGCCGTTATTCAGGTCAATTCATGCATATGTGCTTCGGGCGAGAAATAAAAAAGAAACATTGGGTTGCGGGGAAGTGGAGAGGGAGAGAAATAGATATAGACAGATATGCAGATAGATAGGTAGCGGAGAAAGACAGAAATATAGATAGAACAAGAGAAAGGGAGAGGGAGAATATCTGTGCAATGGTTGATTTCTTATAAGGCCGGTGCTAAGAAAACAAGGTGTTTGTGTATATAAATGATCTGAGAGAAGAAATATGTATGTATATATATATATAAATATATATATATATATATATATATATATATATATATATATATATATAATATATATATACATATACATGTATGTATGTATATACATACATATATACACATATATAATATATATAAATATACATATATATATAATATATATATATATATATATATAATATATATATATATATAATGCTTGTGTGTTTTAACTATAGATTCTTCATCCTCGGAAAGTGCAGCTCCTCTCAGGAAGTTTTATAGGATGAGGTTGTAAGCCTCATGGCCTTTACACCCTGACTGCCGCGCCTATCCGCGATGGTCCGAAATTCATTGTTTTACTTGAAACAGACACTAATGAAAATAATAACAAGCACTAATAGCAAAAATATTAACCACGGCAGCAACGACGGCAAGATAATAAGATTGATATATCACTATTATTTACCATTTCCCTCCACTCCCATTTGTCTTTTTTTTTCACCTTCAAGTGATAAATTCCGAATCAATAGGAAATTTTGTCAAGGAAATCCTGCGCCATTGTATTCTTTCGGCCAACAATAGTCCCAATCAGAGATCGTTGCCAAAGGAAAAAAGAAAAAGGTGAAGAAGACGACTTCGGCAACAAAGGAAAAAAATGCCTAAATAGCGATTCACTTGTGGATGGGAAAATGCTCTGAGGTCAAATCTCAAGATCAAAAAGAATTTGTGCTTGCGAACAGAAATTACGTTCAATTCTCTCATTTTCTTCGTCAACAGTAACGCTCATAAATATAGGCATATCATCATACATTGTATATATATGTATATGTATATGTGTGTGTATATATATATATATATATATATATATATATATATATATATATATATATATATATATATATATATATATATATATATATATATATATATATATAATCAGTAAGTTACAAACGTCCTTTAATATCAATTCGCTCTACCTCGGAAATAATATATTTTCATATATGTTACCGAAGGAGAATTTTTAGTTGATAATAAGTTCGTCGTCCCGTGGGCTCGAACCAACGAAGGACAAGAACTCAGGACTCCAGTGGACGCCTTAACCCACACGGCCAGCAAGTCATATATATATATATATATATATATATATATATATATATATATATATATATATATATATATATATATATATATATATATATAATATTATTAAGCCATAAATTTCGTTTAATATCCAGTTCATTATACCTTCGGAATAACCTACACCAACAGGAAATTATGAGTTTCAAGTGTTCCTTCACCAGTGGCAGCTAAGTGGTCATAGTCACTGCATCTTAGTTGCCTCTCAACCAGACAGCAGTTCGAATCCCACTGGTGACGAAACACTTATCACTTGTAACTCCCGTGGAGCGTAAGCTATTCCCAAGGTATTGTGTATTGGATATTAAAAAAAAATATACCGGGGCATGTGAAAAAATCAATATATATCTCTATCTATATATCTATATATATATATATATATATATATATATAGAGAGAGAGAGAGAGAGAGAGAGAGAGAGAGAGAGAGAGAGAGAGAGAGAGAGAGAGAGAGAGAGCTCTTGAATTTATAAAATTGGCATTACATGAAATGTAAATGAAAAATTGCTCTTACCGAAACTGGGAATAAACGATAAAATTTGGGTACTCAAAAGACGCTGATTGTGTGTTAAATTGCCGATTGTAAGCACCTGACATGTATAAGGTCTTTTGTCATCTGTTTCATGTTCTCATATACTAGTATGGTTATACCCTAACATTTAGAACAATCGCCCTCTTTTTTTACCTTATTTAGTAGACCAAGTTAAGACATATTTAGTTTTCTGTAAAAGAAAACTATTGACATGGCTATTTGTCTGTCCGTCCGCACTTTTTCTTTCCGCCTTAAGATCATCAAACGTAACAAATTGCAGCCCTCTAGCCTCAGTGGTTTTTGTTTCATTTAAGGTTAAAGTTAGCCATGACCGTGCGTCTGGCACCGCTATACGTGCCAACATCACAGGCCCCCACCTGGTCGTAGCTGAGAGTTTCATACAGCATTACACGCTGTACAGAAAACTCGACTGCGCCGAAGAAACATCGGCGCACTTTTTCACTTGTTTTGTGTAAGTGTTACTTTCATTCTTTCTGCACGACCAAACAATTCCTACGAGTTTCAGTTAACCTCTTTCTCCAGGGCCTCATTTGATTAACGCCTTTTCGTTAGAAAATATTTCACCATTAAAGTCATTTCTACTTTGCATATATCTGGAAGGAAATTTGAATTTATTGCATTCCTTTCTTCTATCCTAACGAGAGATTTGAAGTTCAGTCACGAGCCAGCATTTACAAAATTCGCCATACTGTTATTCTCATTAATAAATTGTCTATTGACTGTTTACATTTCCCCCGGGGTCTGCAACATTTCACTTTCACAGCCAGTGGCGTATAATCAAGGCAGGAGCACTGAGGTAATCATTAATTTCGTTCCAAATAATATTGCTGGCACTTTGATGGAACTGGTTTTCACGTTAACCAAATTAAATCCTGTATATTGCCTGCATATGTGAAACACATTTTCCAGGGTTATTGCATAAATGAACGCTTGTTGTTGGGATGATTTTTTGGTAAACATTATATAATTTATGGTAATTACGGACACCACCACGAATGCGCAGCATTATCAATGCTCTAAGCAGTGTCAGTAAACGTGAAAGTAGATTACAAATACATTTATATTTTACATTGTTTTGTGAGAAGGCCAATTGGGCTGGCATCTTGATGACAGGGCTTAACTCAGTTACAGAGAACAGATTTTCAAAGTGGAATGATAGGCGGTGATGATGATTCCTAGGGGCCGTTGACACTTGTATTTGTTAACTGCTACACCATGGGTGAAGGAATGGAATGGAATATAGAGTTTAGGCCAAAGGACAAGCACTGGGACCTATGAGGTCATTCGGCGCTGGAAAGAAAATTGAGAGTAGGTAGGTTTGAAACGTGTAACAGTTGGAAAACCCCGCAATTGCACTATGAAATAATTGTTGCCGGAGAGGGTGGATAGCAAAATGGAAGAAAGATAATATGAATGGAAGTACAGTAAAAGGAATGAGAGGGGTTGAAGCTAGGTCAGAAGGGAAACTGCAAAGAACCTTTAGTAATGCCTACAGTACACCCCATGAGGTGCACTGACGGCGCTACCCGCCTACGGAGTCCAAGGGGAACAACCTTCCACAATGTTTATCAGTGGCACGTCAGTCCCTCTTAAACACGTTGCACCACTGAACTGTATCCCTCATGCACTTACTCACTTTCTGTATTTAACACACTTTTTTTTTAATACCTCTTTCACATTCTCTGTTCACCTCGTTCTTGGCCTTCCTCGCCTCCCTTTAAACACTTCTGAACTATGGATAAAAAACACCTACATACATGCATATATACATGCACACATGCGTATGTATGTGTATACATAAATACGTACACAAATATATATATATATATATATATATATATATATATATATATATATATATATATATATATATATATATATATATATATATATATATAACCTTTAAGCATACACGTAAAGAAACATGTGTATAAGTTTTCTATTTTGTGCAGAAGCCGAATAAGAAAACAGCAATTTTCCTAACAAAGCACTGTACAGAGAAGACAAGACAACAGAAACCCTGTATTCAGTCCCGAAATCTGAGATAGAAATTCAAGGAAGAAGGCCTTCGTAATTACTAGGCTCAACTTTAAAAATAAAAAAAATAAGGGGGAGTATCATTCCCTTGCATGACGTCCTACTCTGAGGAAAGATGGATGGATACTTTTCCCAGCCTTCCTATGATTAGTTGCAGGGAATGTCTTCTCCGATACAGAACAGAGACCTTAAGGGACTTTACCGAGAATGTGTTGAGCTATCAGGCCCTTCATATTGATTGTCCTGAAACATCAAGGGACTTCTGTCCCCATGGGGGTTTAGTGCCGTCAGTGCACCTCACTGGGTTCATTGTAGGCATTAATAAGGTTCTTTTCAGCATCCCTTCGGCCCCTAGCTGCAACCCCTTTCATTCCTTTTACTCTACCTCCGTTCGTATTATCTTTCTTCCATCTTGCTATCCACCCTCTCCTAACAATTACTTCATAGTGCAACTGTGAGGTTCTCCTCCTGTTGCAACTTTCAAACCTACCTACTCTCAATTTCCTTTCCAGCGCAGAATGACCTCATAGGTCCCAGTCCTTGGCCTTTGGCCTAAAGTCTATATTCCATTTCATTCCATTCCATCAAGGACTACGTCAAAAGTGCACCGAGCTGCCCAAGACTTTTTCAAGAGTTCACTGAACAATCAGGTTGTCCTGAAAAATGGCCAAAATGATCATGGCATTTGACAGGAGTTCTATGACCATACAGTATGTCGTCTTTATCAGGAGTTCACTAAACTATTAGGCCATTTTTCATGTTATCCTAAGCACATTGTTGCATAACCTCAATATGACCCTGGTTCGAAACTTCTGGTATGAAAACTTGTCAAGATCGTTATTACACAACTTTCCCGCATCTGGGAAATATCCTAAATAATAAAATTTGTTAAAAAGCTCTCTATCTTTAGTAGCACGCAATTTGACAGAACGAAGACAGTTTCCCTTTGAAACTAAATACGGTATTTGCTCTTATTTTCTCTTACTCAATGAGTCTGCTTACTTATTGTACTGTTTTTGTTATTTAAACCAAAACTCCCAGATTCTATCAAAAAGATTATAAACTATTTTCTTAGCTTCCCTTTAAAGTCTGGGGCCGCTGTTCACGCGAGGAGCACGTCTGTTACTACCCATGAAGGGATGTCTTAACTAACAATATCGAAGTATTTAGGTATCAATACACATTATGAACCAAGTAAAAAAAAAATGGACGCTTTCACTTCCTCAATTCTTTACCAAAAACCTATTGTTGGAGATGGATTGAATAAACATCAACAGTGCAACTAAAACATGGATATAAAGTTTATTTTGCATATGGACACCAACGAATTCCCATTACTTTCAACCGCATATGAAAAGTACTTTCCTTGTCACTGAAATAAAGCTGACGGGAGAATAAAAAACAAATAAATAAAGAGTGAATTGAGAGAAAAATCGTCAGGATAATTCCTCCCAGAGAAAAATGAGAGATATCCTGAAAAAAGCTGCGAGAGGAAAACACGAAAATACGCAGTGAAACAAAAAAATAAAAGAGGGAGAGAAAGAAATCTCAAAAGGTATCCAATTTACTTTTCAGCGTGGCCTAAGATCCCTTAGGGATTGGAGACCTATTTAGGGACTGCTTGAATTATGAATGGTTCGGGGATTGTCACGACTTTAGCCCTAAGGACACAAAGAGGGGTATATGGGAGGAAGGGGAGGAGGAGGTGGACAAGGGAAGGAGGAAAGGACGGGAGACGTAATAGACGAGGTGGGGAATAATAATAATAATAATAATAATAATAATAATAATAATAATAATAATAATAATAATATGCAGGTAAGTAAGAAATTACATCAGAGGAAAGAACAAGATGTATATCAGTTTAGGAATGCAAAAATTTACACATTTTTCGTTCTATACTATTCACTGAATATTTTTTTTTTTTTTTTTTTTTTTAACGTTAGTTTAACCAGACCACTGAGTTAATATCAACTCTCCTAGGGCTGGCCCGAAGGATTAGACAAGCTATTTAAACTCTCTAAGAATTTAATTATAACTAGTGACTTATGTTAATCTAAGAATTAATTAAGTTAATTAGGATATATTATAAATTATTCTATGAATCTTATATTTTAAGTTAATTAGGAATATATTATAAATTGTTCTATAAATCTTATATTTTATCATATAAATGATTAAATTTAAGGAATTTTAAAATTTTAAAAAGTGAAAATTTGTCATTTTCAGACAGTATATCTTTAAAAGAATATCTTCTAAATAAAATGTCTCTTTGGATTCTATATTTTGACATACCTTTAAAATATGCTTTACTGTTATTTGTACATTACATATTTCAAACATAGGTATAGGGGCATGGGGGTTACTCATCAGGTAACCATGTGTCAGTTTAGTGTGACCAATTCTTAGCCGTGTCAACATTACTGAAAACCTGCAGCAATTCTGATAAGATGATGGCACATTCTACAGTTTTCTTTATTTCTCTTAATTTATTGTTAAGATTGCTTTCCCTCCAGTTATTTTGCCATTTCTTCTTAATCACCACTTTACTGTATCTAGTATAATCTTCTAATGGTAATAATTCTGCTGATATTGGGAGTGTTCTAGCCTCTTTTGCATAGGTGTCAGCTTTTCATTGCCTTCTAATCCTATGTGAGATGGTATCCAACATAGAGTAACAGATATCTTTTGCATTTTCATTTCATGTAATGTATGTCTAATTTCATTTACAATTTTATTTTTTGGAGTATAGGAGTTTATTGCATTTATTGAACTTAGTGAATCGCAAAGATGGTTACTTCGTTAAACTGGTTTTCATATATAGTTGTTAATGCTGTTTTTATTATTTAGTAATTCAGCAGTGAACACTGATGCTTTGCTATGTAAAGAGGCTTGGCTCTTTATATTGTTTCCATAAACAGCGAGTCCAACTCATATCATCTTTGGAACCATCAGTATATAAATGATTATTACTGTGTACCAATATGTTCCAGAGCATACAGTTTCATAGCAAGTGGGTTATTCAATTTATTAACTGGTATTGTACATAGTTTGTTACATATCTGGGGAGCACTTATCATCCATGGAGGCATTATTTTGTTAAAATTGCAAAATCTGATATTATAAAGATCATTGTTAATAAATAATCTATTAGCTCTAATAGGAAGGATGGGGTAATTTTTGTATTCCAGAAACAATCTGGTTTTTTAAATAAATCTTTGGTTTTTGCTGGACTATTTATAATTTTTAAACCCTGCACATCGTTGTTATTTTGAATTTATAAGATAGTGGCATTTCTCCACTTTCTACAATCAAGATTGACTGGTGATGATTTGAATGCTCCGGCTAACCGAATCCCAAGATGATGTACTGGATCTAGCATTTTGAGAATAGTCTCACTAGTAGAACTATAAATTGACTGCCATATTCTAATATTGGTAGAACTGTAGCCTTATAAAGTTTCAATAAAATATCTCTGTCAGCACCCCATGAAGTGTGAGCTAATTTTTTTAATACATTTAAAGATTTTAAGGCCTTTGCTTTGGTATGTCTTACATTTCCAGTTCAAATGATTGTCAAAATATAGGCCTAAGAGTTTGACTTCTGGATAAAATTGGATGGGAGTGTTATTCATGGTATGAACTATATCTTCGTTTCTGAGCCAACGTTTATCCCTGTAAAATGCTATTGTTTGCGTTTTTTCATCAGAAAATTTAAATCCAACAGATAATGCCCATTGTTCAATTTTATTTATGGATATTTAAGATTCTTTGGATGTGGCACAAGTTGCTTGAAGTGTAAAAATGGCAAAATCATCAACATATAAGCTGTTGTTTATCTTTTGGAAGTGTTTTAACTATATTATTGATGGCTAGTGTAAATAATGTGCTGCTTTAGTACGCTTCCTTGAGGGATACCTATAATACTGTTTCAATTTAGTTTGAAATGTTCTTTCTGTTAAGAAATTTCGTATGAAAATTGGGAGTTCACCCTTAGATTTATGTCATATAGAGTTTTATAATTAAATGTCTCCATGTTGTATCATAAGCTTTTTGAATGTCAAATAACACTGCAACAGTGATTTTCTTTGTACAAATCCTCTTTGATTTGATCGTCTAGTGATGTTAGTGAGTTTAAAGTTGAATGATTTTTCCTACTTCCAGACTAAGTGCCTGCTAGAACTTTATTTTTCTCTAAATACCATATGAGTCTATTATTTACCATTTTTTCCATGAATAAAATCGGTTACTTCTTTATTATTATTATTATTATTATTATTATTATTATTATTATTATTATTATTATTATTATTATTATTATTATTATTATTATTATTTAGTTTGAGATTATTCGAGTACACGCAAAAGGGAAAATCATAGCGGCATGCCAGTGAGAAGAGCCTTTCACAATAACTACAATTTTCTTTAGTAATTATGTATATGGCTTACTTATTCCGGAAGGAGAGACACCCACGCCTAGAATATTTCATTTTCAGGAACCACATCTAAATGTTCACTCTCACTCCTTAAGAAACCCAGTTGAAAATTAATACAAGCAAATATAATTTTTCGTTTAGGTTATCTCGCCCACCCGTGTAGAATTTCCTGTTGCAGAATTGCTAGAGAGTGTCAACTTCTTTCCCAGACAAGCCCTATAAAATAACGTAGGAAAACCGTTATTCAGTAAACGCTTCCCGTAAAATCACGTATGGAAATGTTACTAAACAAATGTTTCCTTACTTTATCTAGTCAACGCTTCGAGAACTCCCCGTAGCAGTATTATTTAGACCTCGAATGAAACGTTTTGCAGCCAGAGGGCACTCTCCCCTACCCACCGCACAAATACAAAAAAATGTTTTCCTGGTTCTCGGGCCAACCCCTAGAGGAACTGCCGCGGCGGAATTCTTCCAAGAACAACGTTCCTCAATAAGAAGAAAAGTGGAATTTATGGCTCGATCATAGACATGAGCCTGCCGCTATGATAACGTAAGATGGGTCATAAAACGACCTTCGATCTGTTCGCAGTAAATCATGAGAGTCTTCCTCGGGTAGGCCAAGGGAGCAGATTGCTGATGCCCTGCCTGCTTTTTTCTAAATGTTTATTTTGTTTTATTTTTTTATTTTATTTTTTTTTTTTTTGGTATAAGCATTCCCTACATGGTTCCTTAATGGGTGTGGGCGTAAAAATAAAGACGTTTGGTTCTTGTATCAAAATACTTTCAAAGATGCATTTCAGTTTCTACTATCATACAAGATATTTGAGAGAGAGAGAGAGAGAGAGAGAGAGAGAGAGAGAGAGAGAGAGAGAGAGAGAGAGAGAGAATGTACATTAGAGCTTTCAACAATTATTGCTGATAACAAGATAGATAAAAGGCAATCCAATGTGACAAGAGAGAGAGAGAGAGAGAGAGAGAGAGAGAGAGAGAGAGAGAGAGAGAGAGAGAGAGAGAATGTAATTTTGAGCTTTATAACAGTTATTGCTGATAACGAGATAGTTAAAAGGCAATAAAATGTGACAGAGAGAGAGAGAGAGAGAGAGAGAGAGAGAGAGAAAGAATGTAGTTTAGAGATTTACAACAATTAATGCTGATAACATGATAGATAAAAGGCAATAAAATATGACAGAGAAGGCTAAAGGAGAGAGAGAGAGAGAGAGAGAGAGAGAGAGAGAGAGAGAGAGAGAGAGAGAGAGAGAGACATAATGTAGTTTAGAGATTTACAACAATTATTGCTGATAACAAGATAGATAAAAGGCAATAAAATGCGACAGAGAGGGCCAGAGAAAGGCGACAAATCCACCACATGTTTTTACATAAACCGACCATTTACGAGACAAAAGACCCCTGACATGCTCGCTATTTCATCCCGTCCTTCGCTGATGCTCATTGCAAAATGGCCCTCCGGTCCAAAGAAGAAGAAGAAGAAGAAGGAAAAAGAGTAAATAAGAATAGTCATCGAAGAGACCATTCCCAGACAACTGAGAACCCGCTGGTTCCAATTCCCTAATGGCGTTTCTGGCGTTCTGCTTCCATGATTGAAAGGTTGGGCAGAGTCGCTTTGTTAATTAATCGCGTGTCTCTTGATAGGAATGGACTGCATATTCTTTCCATATTATTGGACACCTAACAAGTGCATAAAATGTTCTCCTTTGGGGTGGAAACTGATTGTATATTCTGTACATATTCTTAAATAGTAACCGGTTTTGTATTCCTGGGCGCTACTTAACTTAGGTCCTAGTAAATAGTATCCTCCCAGGAGTTAATTCTGTCGATGAACTAAGTGACCGTGCAACAATCTTTAGCGTTCGTTATTGCAAATGCTTTTGTACTAATAAATTAGATTTGCCTTGTAAACAACTGGAAGTGCCACTGAAACTTACGGCAGAACTTAGGAATCTGGTACGAACAGCAATGGATCGCAGTGAGGCCTTGATTGCAACCATATACGGTACAATGATTCACAGATTACATATTCTTAAAACTAATTGATCTCATTATTCAAAGCTGCACGATGGCATTCTTCTATTGCTAAGTTAACCTTATTTGCATTTTCTTTGATGCAAATGATCTGCAACACTGCCTAGAACATTTCTTAAACCCCGTTCTTCCCAATGGAGAGTTGATATGATCTCATATCTAGTAAAATCGCTTACACCTTTTGGAAACTTGTTGGTAAATATCACAGAATTACGTAAATTGAATACAGAACTTAGGGCAAAGGCCAAGCACTGGGACCTATGAGGTCATTCAAAGCTGAAAAGGAAATTGACAGTAAAAGGTTTGAAAGGTGTAACAGGAGGAAAACCCTCGCAGTTGCACTATGAATCGACTGTTAGGAGAAGGTGGAAAGTAAGATGGAAGAAGGAGAATATGAAAGGAAGTACAGTAAAAGGAACGAAAGGGGTTGTAGTTATGGGCCGTGAGGTGCACTGACGCAAAACAGCTTTTATTTCTTGTATTCTGATATTCTCAAATTTACTTTTAAAAACTTTGCTATAACAACCACTATGTCTCCAACAGGGTCTCCAACACGCAACATGTAAAAGACGAAACCCGTCATTCAAAAGTGTCTAAACTATTAAAAAGCTATAATAAATATAAAAAAACCTCCAAACATTGCAATAAAAATAATCGACAATTCTTTAATTTCCGAAATGAATGATCTCTCGAAGGGCTCGAAACCACAGGCACGTCGAACCCACATACAATCAGATTAACGTAAGATTCAGTTCTACGAAATCTGAACCATACAATACACACACACACATATATATATATGTGTGTGTGTATGTATGTATATGTGTATTTATACATATGCGTACATACAGTATATATATATATATATATATATATATATATATATATATATATATATATATATATATATATATATATATATACAGTATATATACACTAATAATCACTTACACAGGATTTTAAACATCAAACACTACAGGGGAAAAAAATCAAACACGGTTTGTCGATGCTGCACAGTGTCGGATTTATTGCTAACTAAGCCATCTTCAAAGAACTGAAACAATGTGGTAAAAATTAATTACATTTATGGGAGCGGGACAGTACATACGAACATACAAATGGTTGGAAAACAAATATTAGCTCCTTACAGGTGTTTGTAGGCGGGTCCTACACTCATTACTGGCATGTCAAATTTTACAAATCCGCGGGGACCCATGCCTCCTCACTTAACCCTGTCTTTCAAGTATCTTCCTTAAAATTCAACTTCTTGAATATTTCTTTTGACAATGATGGATCAAGTTAATACATGCCATGACTAATGTTCATGCTCTTTCTTAAACTTTCTCTCATAAAACTAGACTCAGTGATGTTTCTTTCTAGTGCGAGATTAGATTAAACTATCTTTTTTTTTTTGCTTCTGCCCGGTTGATTGATTGTTTTAATTGACATGTACAAAGATTCCACTGTTTACCTGTACATTCCCTACGTATCTTTTATGCTGTGCTATTCTCTTTCCCAATGCTTTTCCAGTGTGACCAATATAAAAATTTTCAAAAGACAAGAATTACATGGCATCTGGTGTACAAATCCTTTAGTATTGCATAGAGAGTTATTTATAAGTACACGTTTCACTGCTTTATTTATTTAAGAACTTTGGAGTTAATGTTGCGTTTAAGAACAATAACACAGCGAAACACATACTTTCAAAGAACTCGCCCAGTGACAATGCCCTTTCAAAGAATCGCCAGTGAAACATGTACTTTTAACGAACGAGCCAGTGAAACATGTACTTTCAAAGAACTCGCCCAGTGAAACATGTACTTTCAACAAACTCGCCCAGTGAAACATGCACTTTCAAAGAATCGCCCAGTGAAACATGTACTTTCAAAGAACGCGCCCAGTGAAACATGCACTTTCAAAGAATCGCCCAGTGAAACATGTACTTTCAACTAACTCGCCCAGTGAAGCAAGCACTCTCAAAGAATCGCCCAGTGAAACGTACTTTCAAAGAACGCGCCCAGTGAAACATGCACTTTTAAAGTATTGCCCAGTGAAACATGTACTTTCAAAGAACGCGCCAGTGAAACATGTACTTTCCAAGAATCGCCCAGTGAAACATGGACTTTCAAAGAAAGCGCCCAGCAAAACGTGTACTTTCAAAGAACGCGACCAATGAAACATGCACGTTCAAAGAATCGCCCAGTGAAACATGTACGTTCAAAGAACGCGACCAGTGAAACATGCACTTTCAAAGAATCGCCCAGTGAAACATGTACTTTCAAAGAAAGCGCCCAGTAAAACACGCACTTTCAAAGAACTCGCCCAGTAAAACAAGTACTTTCAAAGAATCGCCCAGTGGAACATGTACTTCTAAAGAACTCGCCCGAAAAGTCGAAAAGGCCTGAATCACTGAAAAAAATTCGGAGACGCGTCTGAGATGAATCTGAGGGAGGAAGGACACGATCGATAAATTGCCCAGCCGTGGCACACTCATCAATTGATCGCACATGACCTTTAATAGCATCGACTCACAGCGATGCAACAAACAACACAGGCTCGCTAAAACCACGATAACTTCGTAGCTAATGTCTCAGG
>NC_089750.1:8121936-8139436 GCF_040412425.1 Macrobrachium rosenbergii | reverse complement strand
GAAATTGTTCCCCTACGACCAGGGAAAAGTATTTACAAATAATGTTGAACACATAGTATTTTGGAGTAGCATGGTCACCCAAACTGTGCTTGGCGACTAAAATGAGACTCTTTAATGCGATACGTGATGGTTGTCCGTTATTAATTATTCTACAAGCTTTACAAATATATAGATATCATGAAAAATATTGGTCCGATATAATTTACGTTATCTAAGAATAAAAACCCGAAAAGAGAACCTTGCTGTAGGAAAATCATATGAATAAATACAAAACTAGTAATAGTAAAATATATTAGAGTGACAGACGAGATAACCTCCAAACCTAAACGAAAATTTCTGATTGTATTAAACTGAGTGGAGACACAAAACAAAATAAACGGTCATCATTGAAACAAGTTTCTTCGGCGCAATCGAGGTTTCTGTACAGCCGCTACAGCGTATAATCAAGGCCACCGAAAATAGATCTATCTTTTGGCGGTCTCCGTATGATGCTGTATGAGCCGCGGTCCATGAAACTAACCATGGTCCTATATCGGTGCTAGAGGCACAATTATGGCTAACTTTAACCTTAAATGAAATAAAAACTACTGAGGCTAGAGGGCTACAATTTGGTATGTTTGATGATTGGAGGGTGGATGATCAACATACCAATTTGCAGCCCTCTATCCTCTGTAGTTTTTAAGATCTGAGGGCGGACAGAAAAAAGTGCGGACGGACAGACAAAGCCGGTACAATAGTTTTCCTTTACAGAAAACTAAAATTGACACAAATGAATAAATATCATAATGGCAACATCCGGCTGAATAAGAATAAAATTATAAATTACACTGAAAATATTAATTAAACAAGAACTACATGCAAAATTAAAAAGAATAAAGGGCCAATTTTTTATTCAACAAGACGAGACTTCTTAGAAACTATCCAGGAATTCGAAAAATGGAGTTAAAAAAAACTACGTTTCACGTTCCCTGAAACTTTCAGCTTGCCACCTCAATTTGTCTCAGTCATCTGAACACGCTCCGAAGAAATAAGTTTGATTATGCGGTTATCAGAATCGGTAATCAAACTGAGCAAGCATTTATATGGAACCATCATAAATGACTATCCATTCTTTACAGATAGCTCCCATATAGCAGAAATAATTCGTGTAAAATAGAAGATAGGGGGTAGATGAGAAATGGGTCGATATGTATACAATAACAGCAATGTACGTCAGAACAAGTTAATTAAGTTAAGTGTACCTTAATTTTACCAGACCACTGAGCTGATTAACAGCTCTCCTAGGGCTGGCCCGAAGGATTAGACTTATTTTACGTGGCTAAGAACCAACTGGTTACTTAGCAACGGAACCTACAGCTTACTTGTGGAATCCGAACCACATTATAGCGAGAAATGAATTTCTATCACCAGAAATAAATTCCTCTAACTCTTCATCAGCCGGCCGGAGACTCGAACTCGGGCCTGGCGAGTGCCAGTCCACAGCTCTACCGACTCTTCCAACGAAGAATTTGTTTTATCTTTGTAAGTTCACCGTCAATGACATTGGTTGCGAATTTTGCACCAAATGCACATTGTGATAACGGGGCACCTCACAAAGAGTAGCACACTCTTACCGAATTCGAATGCGACCGGTATCAGAATCTGAACAGGTTCTTCACCATCCACCTCCTCCAGGGCGTAGGAACAGGAATGAGAATATAAAATCTAGAGCAAGGGCCAAGCGCTGGGACCTATGCGGACATTCATTGCTGACAATAAGCTGAGACGACAGTTAGGAGAGGATGGAATGTAAGATGGAAGGAGGAGAATATGAACGGAGGTATAGGAAAAGGAACGAAAGGGGTTGCAGATAGGGGCCAAAAGGATGCTGTAAAGAACCTTGAGTTATGCCTACAGTGCACTGCGTGAGGTGCACTGACAGCACTAACCCTGAAGGGACTACCGAAGCTTGGTTACAAAAGCGACACAGGGTCCCCTTATTAGTTCTCGCTGGGTGAGCGGGTTGCGTTCTCAGCTACCACTTAGGTGGTCGCGAGTTCGAATCTCCGACCGGCCAGTGAAGAACAAGAGGAATTTGTTTCTGGTGACAGAAATTCATTTCTCGCTATAATGTGGTTCGGATTCCACAATAAGCTGTAGGTCCCGTTGCTAGGTAACCAATTGGTTCTAAGCCACGTAAAAATAAATCTAATCCTTCGGGCCAGCCCTAGGAGAGCTGTTAATCAGCTCAGTGGTCTGGTTAAACTAGGTTATACTTAACTTTTTTATCCCGTTCAACACCAGATATCAGAAAACGGTTTTGAATAAAAAAAAAAAAAACAGAATCTGAAAACTGCAAATTCTAAAAAGAAAGCAGCAGCATTACGGAAACAGTTACGGATAACGCGACCATGATGTAACTTTACAAACGTTTCAAAACTTTTTAGACAGCTGCTATTATACTTGGTTCGGCACAAAATTACGACAGCAAAGTTACTGAATACAACAACTGCTTCAGTTCATTCAACTTGTATCTGCAGAGAAAGTGCATTATCTGGAACAATGGGCGGTTTAAAGCAGGTTTTCAATGGGACCTGTCCGGACTTATACAATACGTCCTATCACAAGATAATAGAGGTGATTACATTATTCAAAGTATTTGCATAAGCAATCAATAAGTATCTTGTCGATATATACATATATATATTATATAAATATATATATATATATATATATATATATATATATATATATATATATATATATATATATATATATATATATATATATATATATATAATAAGCATTAAATACAAACGTCCTTTAATATCCAGTTCGCTCTTACTCCGGAATAATATATTTTCATATATGTTACCGAAGGGGAAATTTTTTCTTAGTTGATAATAAGTTCAACTAAAAAAAAATTCCTTCGGTAACGTATATGAAAATATATTATTTCCGAGGTAGAGCGAATTGAATATTAAAGGACATTTGTAGCTGAATGCTTGTATATGAATCACGGTGATGTGATAAAATTTATATATATATATATATATATATATATATATATATATATATATATATATATATATATATATATATATATATATATATATAATATTATGACTTTACGCCCTTATTATGTTCCACATAAAAATTTGAAGATGAGAACGAGGAATCAAAAAAAAAAAAAAATGCTTCGCCCAAGAAGAGATAACTGACCCGCAACATCTTAAAGCAAGACAGATTGTAAGTTTAAGCGTACAATGTGGCTGCCTAACAGGCATTACGAGGCTGCCTACTAAGGTGAGAGGCTTTCTCTTCAACCGTTACGGAACCGTATCAGAAACAGTACCTGTAGAAAAGAGACTGAAAGGCCATATTACTTTTGTGATAGGATTGGCTGACAGATTTGGTGAGCTACCTTTGATTTAACCCTACCGAGGGAGGAAACACATGGTGACCTATACAAAATATGCCAGGAACTATCCCACAAGAACGTATAAGGAAAACAAGTAAAAAATGCTCAGAAGTTTCTTCGGCGCAATCAAGTTTTCTGTCCGGTGGTGGCCTCACCCACGGCCCATGAAACTCAGCCACTGTTCGGTGGTAGCCAACGCCGCTGGTACCTGTAGCGCTGCCAGAAGTACGATTATGGCTAACTTTAACCTTAAATAATATAAAAACTACTGAGGGTAGAGGGCTGCACTTTGGTAAGTTTGCCGATTGGAGGATGGATGATCAACATGCCAATTTGCAGCCATCTAGCCTCCGTAACTTTTAAGATCTGAGGGCGGACGGACAGACAAAGCCAGCACAATAGTTTTCTTTTACAGAAAACTAAAACTAGAACTTTGCAGGAAAAAAGCAAAAAAAAAAAATCAATGAAACAAAATATCATAATTCACAGGATCAGTGCCTTGGTCTATACGATAACTCAGCGCCTTGGTTCTATATTCAGTGCCTTGGTCTACTCTATACGGTAACTCCAAGCCAAGTTTGATGCAACCTGAACACCAGCAATGATGGCGGAAGTGGGAGTTTGAGGTCAACTTCTATCAAACACCATCAAAGAATCGGACGAGAGAGGAGACACAGAGCGTTAGAACTACCTTCTAATTATTCACCCTGAAGTTGGGATTCACCAGTCACATAATCATCACGATGAAGACTAGTGGATGAAGAAATTGTAATTTGACGTTGAGCGCAACCAAAAGGAGAGGAGCGGGAGAAATGATAAATTCGAAAGTGTAAATTATTGGCACGAGCATGAAAAAGAAAACAGAACGGATAGACTGGAAAGTTATTGAGGATAATGAAAAATAAAACAGATGAAGTCAAAGAAAAAGAGTCCTAAGAAACGCAATTTGAAATACGGAAGAGAGCAACCAAGTTTAAAAAGTAGTTCGATAAAAACAAGTTAAAAATTCGCCGAAGTTTTTTCGGCGCAATAGAGTCTTCTGTACAACGTATAATACTGTATAAAACTATCCTACGGCGGTACGGCCGGCCAGCGGCTCAGTTGCCCCCCCAGATGCGGTCAAGTTGAGGTGTATCGTACGCCTCCGGAAAGCGCTGCCAGACGCACGATCCACGGCGAACCTTAACCTCAAATAAAATAAAAACTACTGAGGCTAGAGGGCTGCAATTTGGTTTGATGATTGGAGGGTGGATGATCAACATAGCAATTTGCATCCATCTAGCCTCACTAGTTTTCAAGACCTGAGGACGGACAGACAAAGCCGTCGCAACAGTTTCCTTTTGCAGAAAACTAAAAAGCTAGAAGCGTGTTTATAAAGTGAGGAGTCATGCCGTTGGCAGTAAGTTCAGCCGAAAGAGTGATACGAAAGAAAGACTGTCGAATGCCCTAGAGATGTTAAGAGCGACAGCAAAGGACGCTCAGAAGGCCCACAGACAAAACCAAACATCAGTGAGACATCAGAGAAAGTCTTCTGACGATGTTTCCTTAGGGAAGCCTTTCAAGTGGTCAGAGAGAAGAATTGGATATAACTGAATGGACTGGAATATAATGTGCTGGGACCTATGAGGTCATTCAGCGCTGGAAAAAATGTTGAAACAATTGTCAGGAGAGGCTAGACGGTCAGATAGAAGAAAGACAATATGAACGGAGGTACGGTAAAAGGAATGAAAGGGGTTGCAGCTAGGGGCTAAGGGAGGCTGCAAGGAACCTTAAGCAATGCCTTACAGTGCACAGCGAGAGGTGCACTGACGGCATTACCCACATATGGGAAGATATAATTGATAATCGACTGTATGCTACGTCAATTATTTCAATATCGTATCAGCAAAATTAATAACATTTCCCTCGTAACAATTCCAATAACCTCTAATTAGGAAACCAAAGTGCAAAAGCGAGATTTTACTTTGCGCATTCTCTTTCTGCTTCCTAATCACGTGATCTTCAGAATTCAGGATTGAGGCTGAGTATTGCTACCTGAGAAGCAACTTGCAGTTCACAGTCAGGAATTGGAATTATTTTGTATCTTTTTCATTACAATACAATAAGAATGCTCGATCACTCCTGCCGTACACAATGGCAATGCATTCTCTTGACTTCAAATCTGAATTCGTTATCTTATAAAGAGTAAATAATATACAAAAAATTATTTTGTATTATGCTTTCGAAAGTCACTAACATTAAACACAATATATCGGTCCCTGCTTCCACTAAATAAATACCACCAAGCAAAACATGAAACTGAATTCCCTTAAATATAAAAAAATACTGCTCCCACCAATAAAGGAAAAGTCAAATATTCAAGATCCTATGCAAAGCGGGCAAAGGAAAGCATCAGCAAATGCCTCCCTTTGAAACAGTATGCGACGGAGCGAGCGAACACATGCAAGCAATTGATGTTGCTTTTATGCATATGCAGTTCCGTCGGCTTCGACGTATCAAAAGGATTGCATCAGCTGGTTACATGAGACTGCATCTTGCCTCTCTCGACCTGTCTGTCGTTTCCTCTCGCTGCGAACACCAGAGAGGCAGACTGCTTCGCTTAAATCAGCCTCTTGCATTTTAACTCCATGAGGATTCTCCGAAATCTACCAACAGCTGTCGGGAGAGCCTTTGCAGCATAAGGCCCCTGTTAGCTTCAGTGAGGAGTTCAAGGACCTCCCGAGTGGACTGGGTTGTGAGACTCCGGAATCAAATCATCAATTTGCAGTCAGACTGAGCTTTCATGCAGGCTTGTCTCTCTTGCACTCCGTCGAAACTCAAACAGAAGAGTAAATTGATGCCTGTCGGTTAGTTAAAAGTAAACGCCCTTCTAGTGTTGACCTCGTCCAAGGTTACAAAGACGTTTTGTGACCCCGAAATCGATTTGAAAGGGAAACTTTGAAGCAATTTTGATATATTTCTATACCGATTTCTGTACCTTTATCAACTATTATTATTATGATCACTTCAGACCTTGTTATTGATGCTGTTATACAGCCGACCACAGGTTTTATGACGACAATAAAACGGGCAGTTTTCATTTTTACAATACTTTTATTATTTACTTTTCACATATCAAAACATTTTATTCACTGTCAGAGAGAGAGAGAGAGAGAGAGAGAGAGAGAGAGAGAGAGAGAGAGAGAGAGAGAGAGAGAGAGAGAGAGAAACGCACATACTGTAGGTCCGTAACCCATCCTTGTTCATAACCCATGCCTTCAAAAGTTAAATATTAAATACCCTCTCTGTAATATACAACTTTAGAAGATGTGAGGAGTTTCACCTTTTGTACCTTTAATGGCTGCTTACTCAAGAGGACATTAAAAAATGACGTTCCTATTCAGGCCTTTCTTTCTTTGAGCCTTCAATAAAAATCAGACTTCTTAAAGAAAATATCTAAAAACAGGAGTTCTTAATTCATACTGGTTTCCCTAGCTTCTATCTACTTTAGACGCAAGCTACTTCTTTAACTTTAAAAGATCGTTCTGCTCCACTGCCAAGTAAAAGTCTTGAAGTATACAAAACAGAAAACAGTGTTTGCTTGTTATCAAGTTATAATATCCGGTGCGCACGTTTAACAATATATATAAACCTGAGTATTTACACAACTACACGTAAAAGTAAGTATATAAAAACAAGCTTCCTCTGCGAGAGTTTCTTATTTTTGCGTTGGCAATTATCAAATGGACTTTCATAAACAATGAATATATATTAATCACGGAATATCACAGATACTCCAACCATTTGCTTACAGGAGTAAAGTTAATATTATAAAAATAGAATGGAACTTACATGAAAGGAAGATATGCTGCATTAAATGATAGATCTCAATGAATTTAAGTATGTGATAGAGATTTTATCATAACATTTTTAACAGATTATTATTATGACTAAAGACCTAGTTTGCAAAGTTAAATGTATTTCATTCTCTTAAACGGAATGCTAATATTCCTAAAATAATAAACATTGCTAGCGGTATATTTTAAGCGACAGTTTCCATCATTCAAAGGTCCTAAAAACCTGATTAGTACTAAAACTAACGATAACTGAAGGCCGATAAAGCAAAAATTAAAGTCTTAAAGTTCAAGATCAGTTGAAGGCCGATAAAGGAAAAGTAAATTCTTAAAGTTCAAGATGAACTGAAAGCCGATAAAGGGAAAAAAAAGTCCTAAAGCCGAAGCGTGAAACGAATCCAAAAAGGTGTTCGGTGACTAAGTTGCTAGCGTGATGGACTCTGACACAAGGGAAACCAGTTCGAGTCTTACGGATAGAGCAAGGGGGAGAGGTACCCTCAAGTTGGCGCATGCCTAGAAAAAATTAAGAAATAATCGATTTATAAGGAATATTTAACCACTGCATTGTAAAAAATACCCAGTTATTACCTGAATTTGCAACATGACTTGGGTGATTGGTTCGATCAGCAATAGATTGTAATAAGATCCATGAGCCTCAGAGTAACAAAAATATTTTAATTTTCCTATATATGGTGTCTTAGTTGTAATTTACATTAACCACGTCCATTATAAGAACCATATAACCAAGTTATAATCTCAAGAAAGATATAAAGACGTTTTCCCAAAAACCTAAAGAACTATTATCTTCGATGACTGGGAAATATCCCAGAGAGATCTCAATTAAGATAATGTGATAGCCTGGTTCGAAGTTTGGGCGATACGGACCATAAGGGGCATTCTTATATTAATAGATTACGTCATAAGGGATGCTCTAATAATCAGAGAACAGACGGGAATATATGTATATGTCGTTCTAAATATACATCCTAATGTGTAAGTGTTTGTATGGTTGCATGAAAAAACACAGCATGTGTGCTGGTGAATGAACGAGGTCTGACAGTTTTCCTCAAATATTAAAATTTAGTTTGCATTTCTTTATCTGTGATTTGGTATCTTTTCTTCACTTTTAGTTTTCTGTATAAGAAAACTATTGTGCCGGCTTTGTCTGTCCGTCCGCCTTCAGATCTTAAAAATTACTGGGGCTAGAGAGCTGCAGATTGGTATGTTGATCATCTACCCTCCAATCATCAAACATATCAAATTTCAGTCCTCTGGCCTCAGTACTTTTTATTTCATTAAAGTTTAGAGTTAGCCATAATTGTGCATCTGGCAACTGTAACGATATAGGACCAGCCCGTGGTTAAAGTTTCATGGGCCGCTGCTCCTACAGCATTATACCGAGACCACGGAAAGACAGATCTATTTGCGGTGGCCTTGATTATACGATGTACAGAAAACTCAATTGCGCCGAAGAAACATTTTTTACTTATTATAAATCTCACCTCTCTTAAATTTGCTTTTAAGTCTCACATGTTATTGTAGTAAATGTTATTGGTCTATTTGCATTTCAACTGCTATAATTCATTTATTTACATACACACAAAACGCACACACACACACACACACATATATATATATATATATATATATATATATATATATATATATATATATATATATATATATATATATATATATATATATATATAAACACACATACATATATATATATATATATATATATATATATATATATATACATATATATATATAATATATATATATATATATATTTGTACGCGCCGCTTAGCAAACATTTGTAGAATCGACGCCAATTATTGATCATATAATTTGCCTGGGTAATTTAATACCATTGGAAATCGTAATCATATTACCAGGAGAGAGTCCATAATGGCCGACTGAAACCACTGTTTTGATTATGAAAAGTCACACTGGGGAGGAATTTAATCTTATTTGAATTCTATAAGAAATAGATATTGATAATTTTTCTCGACTCTTCAAGTGAGGGTGGATTTGCAGTCACGAACTGCTCGAATGATCAGAGGAACCCTTACCCTTTTAATAAGATATATGCTTGTAAGAAATTATATATATATAATATATATATACAGTATATAAGTTCACATGCATATTATATTATACACATATACATATATAATTTCTTAAAAGCATATATCTAATCGACGGGATAAGGTTTCCTCTGCCCACTCAGGTAATTAGAGACTTCAGATCTGGCCGCACCTGAACAATCGAGAAAAAGGATTAATGGCTATTTCTTATCGAATTCAAATAAGATTAAATTCCTTCCCAATGTGACTTTTCATAATCAAAACAGTGGCTTCAGTCAGTCATTATGGCTTCTCTCCAACACTGGTAATATGATTACGATTTCCAATGGTATTAATTTATCCAGGCGAATTATATGATCAGTAATTGGCATCGATTCTACAAATCACAAAAACAAATGTTTGTTTAGCGACTTTGAACCGAAGCCATTCATTTCTGGCAACTGATTATCAAACGCTGCTGCATATGAATTCCCGTAATGTGGCCATTAGCATAAACTTTTTTTGCGTATTCACTTGTGTATGCTGGAAACTCATCAATAATGCAGTCTCACAGAAAGGACGGTTTTTTTTTTTTTTATTCACATAGGGACGGCGTAACAGATCAGTAATGCAATCTCTTTACGTCAAACAGGATCTGGAATGCATTCCCGATTTAACCTGCAAAATGTATTCGTATTCCATCAATCAAGCCTCAGCGATGCAAAACGCGGGATTTCCATCAGAAAGATTGTCTTCGGAGTATTCTCGTACGGCTTCATATTTCTGCAATCGTCAAATGTCAGGACTGAGATTTACTCTCGTGTAATAACTCAAGTAATATCTCATACATTTTATCCGTTCTGACCCAAGATTTAGAATAACAGTCTCTCTCTCTCTCTCTCTCTCTCTCTCTCTCTCTCTCTCTCTCTCTCTCTCTCTCTCTCTCTCTCTCTCTCTTTGAACTCCAAGCACATTTCTCGTCGTATCGAAGTCTCCTGCAGAATGAGCGGGGATTTCAAATTTTAGGACATCGGCTACCTGGCAAATAATGAAACAGCGATGCTTAGAATTCTCTTTTGATCTCTTCCTATTCGTTAAATGTTTTATCTGACTGCTCGCATTTTCAAAACAGCTACTTTTTGGTAAAATATTGGGTCTCGGTTTGCAAAACACGTTGCTTTTATCTTCAAAGTGACACAGGGAAAACACAAAAATATCTTCATATGCATTCATATCGAGGAAATTCCTGTTTTCACGCAGCGGAAACTGTCGATAAAAATTCTTTGAGACAGTCGGCAATGCAGTGACACAGCATAAACAAGAGTTTATGGTGAGGATATTTGACAAAGGTTTCAGGCCGGTTACCTGAGACTGCATTTTGTCGCTACTTGCCTGAAGTTTCTTCATACTGCAAACTCTGGGGAAAACCCAATGTTTGACTAAACCTAACTTTGGTCTCTAACTTACCCAGGATTCTTTCCTAGTCTACAGACATCCGACAGGCGAACACCAGGGGCAAAAAGGCCAACGTTCGTGTCAATGGGAATTTTTGGACATTCTTAACAGGCTATTTTATGAGCCTTCGTATTCGAATTATCGAGAGAAATTCGCATTCCAATGAGGCATGCATGCCATACTGCCTTTCCTGAATTTCTGGAGAGGGACTAAGCTCAAATGGGAAGAAAGATCTGATACCCTCATAGGGGGAATGTGGTTTAACAACGAGAGCTCCACTGTTAAATTACTGGCAAGTGAAACGAGGTCCTGCAGAATTTACAATTCCCTTGTGAACTGATATTGCTAATTTGTTCTTTCTTTACCTGCGGTTATCTGAATCCAACACTTCAAGGTTGGATTAATTTTTGTTACTATCCTAACAAAGCACTTTGTTATAATAAAAACATCAATAACTATCGTCACACAACAGCTATCATACAAAGGTCGCGAAAGTTTAAACTGGTTATTATTTTCGCTAATGTTCATCTTGAAGAAAACATTAACATGAACCTTTAAAGTGGAATGATTCCTCTTCATTCCTGAAAATCACTGATTCCTCTTCATTCCTGCAAACCATTGATTCCTCTTCATTCCAGAAAATCACTGATTCCTCTTCATTCCTGAAAATCATAACTCTATTTTTATAAGCATTTCATCTCTTTATAATTCTGTTATCGTCCATCCTCAAAATGTCATGAGCATCCATTTCGATACAGCCGCCAACAGCCATTTTTCTAAAGTCCAGCAACATTTGCCTTTATATCTTTGATAGCAGCCATTCCTATAAATCCATCCAGATCCATCTTCATAAAGTCATAAACATCCTTCCTGGTGGTAAGTTGAAAGCGCTTGTTGGAAGAGAGGAAAAACTTGGAGCTATTGAATTTTAATGATGACACCAGTGTTGTCATTGGGAGAGCAGCTCTTTCTCTCAAATACTGTTCATTCAATTTCTCTGCCTCTAGGTCTTCACGAGAACGAGGTTCAGTTCTATTATTATTATTATTATTATTATTATTATTATTATTATTATTATTATTATTATTATTATTATTATTATTATTATCCAGTCACATACATCCAAAACTATTACTATTACGTCTTCTGGTCAAATATGTTTAATTTTGTCAACACTGCATCGTCCAGTAAAATACGATAAATTCTATTACTACGGCACAAAAACGTCAAATGCGTTTAACCACGTTATAATAGCAACTCCCGGTCCAATACGTACAAATTTATTCTTATTGCAAAGAGTCTTATCTATTAAATTTTTTGCCATCGTATCCTTTATTTCAAATATCTTCGGTTTGTCTTTATGTGTCAAATTCGATAAGGTACGAGACTGTGCAACTTGTTGCTTCATTGGTATTCAATGCAAATTGGAATTTGGTCATTACAATTTACAGATCAATAAACTCATGCACGACAGCAGTTTCTTCTGCATAATGAGTACATGCTTTATTATCTACTATATGTGTATACTTCTTTGTTCTTTGGCTGTACAGTACATATGCGCTTCAGTGCTCTCACATTTGCGTTGTTCACCGGTTACATAAGTATGTTTCACACATCACCGCAGGTGAAAAAATAAGAGACTTGTTGTAGGTCCTGACTGGTTTCGACTTTATTTCCAAGCCAATAACGAAGTCCTTCGTCAATGGCTTAGGAATAAAGGGAATACCGATCAGAACCTACACTGGTGAGATGTGATACATAAATCGCATGTTACGGTGATTATAATAATGATCATGTGATTATTCCATTATACAGTTTCACAGAGAAAGCAGTATATCTGTATTTATACACTTGAAGGATTCCAACTTCCCAGTAAGGTAGCCGGATCACTTGACATGATTAGAGGAGGGAGTCTCTAAAGTAGACGAAAGTTCCGAAAACCAGACTGATCTACGATATCATAATCATCATAAGTTCGGTCGCTTGTACTTTCTTCAAGTTCCAGCGAAGCGCCTAACAGATAATATCTTGGTTAAGACTCTCAGATAATATCTCGGTTAAGACTCTCAGATAATATCTAGGTTAAGACTCTCAGACAATATCTTGGTCAAGACAATGTCTTGGTTAAGACTCTCAGATAATAATCTTGGTTAAGACTCTCAGACAATATCTTGGTTAAGACTCGGATAATATCTTGGTTAAGACTCTCAGATAATACCTAGGTTAAGACTCTCAGACAATACCTTGGTTTAAGACTCTCACATAAGATCTAGGTTAAGACTCGCAGATAATATCTTGGTTAAGACTCAGATATCTCGGTTAAGACTCTCAGACAATATCTTGGCTAAGACTCTCAGATAATAATCTTGGTTAAGACTCGATAATATCTTGGTCAAGACACTCTCAGATATATCTTGGTCAAGACTCTCAGATAATATCTTGGTTAAGACTCTCAGATAATATCTTGGCTGAGACTCTCATTATGGAATACAATAACAGCAAACGGGAAAACTTTTCAGAGGTTTTAAAGTCGGTTAGTAATAAAAAAGGTATTTACAATCTACAAATAGCTCGCTTGAATGAAATCTTTTGACTTTTACAACATAGTCGCTATTTACATGTTAACATGGTAGTGCGACAGATCTACGTTTTCTCTCTCTCTCTCTCTCTCTCTCTCTCTCTCTCTCTCTCTCTCTCTCTCATACTTTTTTCTAAGTACTACATGTAATAATAACAGCATTGCGAAAATGAAGAAGACTTAATCTTCTAAGCCTATTAAGATCAACTGAAGACATAATAATAATAATAATAATAATAATAATAATAATAATAATAATAATAATAATAATAATAATAATAAACACTAGGCAAGATCCCAAGATCCCTGAAAAGGAATCTGGAAAAACTAGGTGCAGAAGTAACTCCAAGACTCATGCAGAAGAGTGTGCTACTAGAAACAGCGCACATAATGAGAGAAGTGATTGACTCCTAAGGAGGCAGGATACAACCAGAAACCCCACGCTATAAAAACCACCCAGTCGAATAGGATGACTGTAATAGACCAAAAAAATAAATAAATAACAATAATAATAATACTAACATTATTATTATTATTATTATTATTATTATTATTATTATTATTATTATTATTATTATTATTATTATTATTATTATTATCTGTAATAATAAAGGAACATGCCATGTCTACAAATGGCTCCCTGATCGAGGGTAAAGGAAAAATCAGTTTGAGAAGAGAGTCCACGGCTTCAATACGCAAGATTCAAAACTAAATCGGGGAACATAATATCACAGCACCTCTCTTTACCCGACAACGAGGTAATCAGAAGGACCCTCGTTTTTAACTTCCTGTTTGACTTTTGCGAGTCACCTTTGATGTCAGAGAAGAGGCAAGACTGCATGAATGCTCATTTGTAATGCAAATTGCTGCTGATCCGATTTCAGGGACTCACAACACTGGGTCCCCGATAAGATCCGAAAAAATTCCTCATTGACGAGAACGGGTGCCTTTTCGTTCCTAATGTTCGGTCCTAAGATGTCAGCAGATTTCGCAGAAACTTTTCTACGACAGATGCAACAAACGGCTTCTTACTAAGAGGATATGCTGAGGAAGCTGTGGCAAGATGCACTCTCACGTAACAAGGTGTAACCCTTTTGAAAATGTCAGGACTGGTAGAATATATCTCGAAAGTATTTCAAATCTTTCTTGTTAGTTTTATACAATATTATATTTAGCATACTACTTTGCTTTTTCTGCAGAACAAAGTATATTTTGCTCGGCGAGTCTGATTTAAAAAGAATACACCTTACATATTTCTTTAAAAAAATGGAAAGACAGAAACCTAAAATTATCCCATAAGGAAATAAATGAGCCTGAGATTTTATTATTTGAGAGGAAAGTTCGATCCTGAAATTCGTTCAGCGCGAAAATAAGATGGTCATATGACTATACCATAAAGAAAATCATGATAAAATAAGAGGTTTTGATGAGAACATTCTCAATACAAGCTTGGACGGGTGAGAATAAATATAATCTTGCAAAAATAAGAGATTTCATGAAATTAATCTCAAAAATATAATCTTGCAAAAATCAGAGATTTCATGAGAATAATCTCAAAAATTAACTCTCAAAATAAGAAAAATCTTCTAAAGAAATCAAAACAAAACCAGATTACACAGAAACGCTTGCAAAATAAAAGGTCAGATGAGGATACTCTGAAGACAATCTTGCCCAAATAAGAGCAGATGAGAGTACCCTAAAGAAAATCTTACTTAAATAAGAGATCGGATCAGAATACTCTTAAGACAATCTTGCAAAATATGAGGTCGATGAGAACACGCTAAAGACAATCTTTCTAAAACAGGCCAGATGAGAATATGCTCAAGAAAATCTTGCCAAAATAAGAGACTGGATGAGAATATTCTAAAGGCAACCTTGCAAAATAGGTCAGATGAGATTATTTTAAGGAAAATCTTTGGAATGTCATAAAGAAAGTCTAGAAGAGGTTGGATGAGATTGCTCCAACGACAATCTTGTTGATGGAAATATGTTTTGCAATGCTGGCCGAAAGCGCCATTAGTTTTATTAATGAAAATGAAGTTTTGGATGCTGAGTAAAACTTTTATGATGAAGAGTTTAGGATGATGAGTAAAAGTTTTATGATGAGTTTTGGATGATGAGTAAAAGCTTTATAAGTGAAAATGAAGACTTTTGGATGTTGATAAAAAAGGGGGTTTATTAATGAAAACGAAGAATTTTGAAAAGAAAATGCACCATCGATCTGTTATCCCTACGATAAAGTGAACAAAAATGCCACCCTATGACACTACATGACGGGTTATATACCTGCATGTCAAATATATAGACAAAAAAAAAACCTTTATGCTAATAACACCATTAACCAAATTTATATGCAGCGGCAAAAACTAGCATTTGATGATCAATTGCCAAAAATGACAGGCTTCGGTTCAAAGTCGCTAAATAAACATTTGTCTTTGTCATTAGCAAAATCGGTGCCAATTACCGTTCGTATAATCCACCGGGATAATTTGATGCCCTTTGAAACTGCAATTAAATTATTCATGTGGGAGACAAGTCATAAGGACTAGTTGAAGCCACTGGCTGATTATGAAAGCCGAGTGGGAGAGCATTTAATCACGCCCTGTTTTGATGAGCAACGGATGCAGTAATATCTATTTCCTTCGGAATATCAACAGATCTCGACATTCGCAAATAACTGCGATTCTCATACGTTTGTTACTATAAAAGAGATTTTTTTTTTTTTTTGACGAGTCAAAAGGTGGCTATTAATGCAATTAACACGGTGTAAAGACCACCCTATACTGTATATTTTATCGACCAATACTCGGCAATTGTCTACAATGCTGATAGCCTAGTTTGGTGGTTTCCGATAAATGACTGATATGCCGGATAATAATGAGTCAATCTCATTGGCAACAATAATATCGTTAGTGTAGGGTTCGATTAAGTCGGAGGAGTGTGCGTGAGTTCGTGAACTGAACTGAATTAACTGAATATAGAGTTTAGGCCAAAGGCCAAGCACTGGGACCTATGAGGTCATTCAGCGCTGGAAACCCGAAATTGAGAGGAGGTAGGTCTGAAAGGTGTAACAGGAGGAATACCTTGCAGTTGCACTATGAAATATTTGTTAAGAGAGGGTGAATAGCGAGATGGAAGATAATATGAATGGAGGTACAGTAAAAGGAATGAAAGGGGTTGCAACTAGGGGCCGAGGGGACGCTGCAAAGAACCTTTAGTGATGCCTACAGTGCACCCCGTGAGGTGCACTGACGGTACTATCCCCCTACGGGACGAGAGTTCGGGAAAGTCCCTGATGGGGGTCATAGGGGCGTGTTTAAATGGGTTCAGACGGGCAGGAAAGGTGAACAAAAACCGTTATCGTTAGGATAAGAAAACAGGATGCTCTCTGAAGGATAACATAATTCTTCAGCCTTTGCATGAACGATGATGGAGATTTGAACAAAACATACAGGAAGAAAAGAGAGAGAGAAAAAAAATATGGCAAATAACTGAATTGAACTGAATGTAGAATTTAGGCCAAATGCCAAGCACTGGGGCCTATGAGGTCATTCAGAGCTGAAACGGAAATTGACAGTAAAAGGTTTGAAAGGTGTGACAGGAGGAAAACCTCGCAGTTGCACTATGAATCAGTTGTTAGGAGAGGGTGGAAAGTAAGATGGAAGAGAGAGAATAAGAAAGGAGGTACAGTAAAGGAAACGAAAGGGGTTGCAGCTAGGGGCCAAAGGCACGCTGCAAAGAACCTTAAGAAATGCCTACAGTGCAACGCACGAGGTGCACTGACGGTACTAACCCCCTACAAGGAATATGGCGTAGGTGATGAGAAATGGTGAATGTGATCAAGAATTTCAGGGGGAATAAGTTGTTCTAGGGGGATGTAATCGACCCGTAAATATTCTGAAGATGCAAATGATCTGCAAATGTTTTGAAGATTTGATGAATGTGGAAGGAGAAAACGAGGCAGACCTGGATTATGCTAGAAGGGGGAAGGTTAAGGGTAAAGTTTGAGAATGCTTTAGTTAGAATTTAATGCAGACTCAAAAGGGATGAAAATACGGCAATGATCCTAATATCTGATTTTACAGCAGGGATGTGGATGGGAAGATATACTTATAGGATTTATAAGTACTGATCCGCAATTGCTTAAATGGATAATAAGTAGAAT
>NC_089750.1:8106936-8116936 GCF_040412425.1 Macrobrachium rosenbergii | reverse complement strand
CACATCCACGTTCACAAAGTCATAAACATCCAAGCCATCAAGCCATCCAGCCATCCATCCATCCATCCCGGCGGGAGGATGAATCCCTCCCTCGAGACGAGAGGCAAAATTTGGGCCTCTTGAATATTTAACGATGACACTCGCGTCCTTGGGAGAGCAGATACTCTGCTGTTTGGATATCTTCTATTTATGCTGCCAGTTCAGGACTTCTCTTTTATTTGCAGCCTCGACCGCAGTTTATTCTTGCCGAATTAATAACGTTGGAATGTGAGGTTCTACATTTTCTCCTTAATGGCACTTGACGTCTGACTCTTTTGCTCCAATTTCATGATAAAAAAAATTACTTTTATTACTCTCACTGAAACACCGACAGAATGCAGGTTTTATTCTTCATATGTGTATATGTATATTACACGGTAACTTGCAGGTGAACAATATTCCTTTTATTATTCAATAGTCAAGTTAGTAAGTCAGTTTTTGTGATGGAGAATGAGAGCTATCAATTGAAAGAAAAAACTTTTAAGATCTTCGAGCACCGATCGTGGAAACTTATTTATTTTAGCATACAGTAGATCTGTGATTACTTTAACAACGTACAGCTCTCTCTCTCTCTCTCTCTCTCTCTCTCTCTCTCTCTCTCTCTCTCTCGTTGTGTCAACCGCGTCCATCTGACAGACAAAAAAAAAAATTGAATCTGTCATTAAAACCAGGGCACTTCCCCAAAATCGAAGAAACGTCGTGATCGATAACTTGGAAACACCTAAGTGAGATTCCAATTAAGATAACGTGCTAACGGCTTTAAAGTCTGGCCGATTCCGGCCATAAGGGGACATTCACGTATCAGTAGATTAGATCAGAAGGGACATTCTCATATTCGCAGAACAGATTACCATGTTATGTAATTTCTATGTCCAACTGTTTCACTTACATCCTGGTCTGTATGCATAGAAAAGGTGTGAATCGATTTTGCTCTTGGTGTCAAAATAGAAACGGAAAAACACAATGCCATACACACACACACACACACACACACACACACACATATATATATATATATATATATATATATATATATATATATATATATATATATATATATATATATATATATGTATTATGTTTATATGTGTGACTGCATGTGTATGTATAGACACATTAATACATACATTATATATATATATATATATATATATATATATATATATATATATATATATATATATATATATATATATATATATCATATACAAAAATAAATCTGAACTACAGCAAAGAGATCAATCGATGGGAGAGAGAGAGAGATCAATCGATGAGAGAGAGAGAGAGAGAGAGAGAGAGAGAGAGAGAGAGAGAGAGAGAGAGAGAGAAGAGAATTCAATAATGCCATCATGATCCAAGTCAAGTAAATGTTATTTCATGCTAATGTATGCTACAACTAATTCAAATTCATGTTATATCAGATACGCCATGAATGATGTTGGTATAAACAAAATTATATCCGCTACGAATGGTGCAAAATGAAAAATGCAGTGAATTACTGCTTTGCGAAATTAGTTTATGCTGAAATAAGTTCATCAAATGCCGAAAGTATATTTACTCATTAATAATCAACTGTTATAATTGCAACGCACGTACTCGTCCGAATTTTTAGATTCATACTACTTCATTTCTCTTTATTATGTTTGCTTCTGTTCGTCACAAATGATTCCTCATACCCATCATACTAATAATGTATGGAAATACTGAATAATTCATCTACGAGGCGGCAGTTTAGACAGAGGAATGACCTTACGAATAAAACTAACATATAAAATTTCGAGTGGAGGATCGTTATCAGAGCGTCTGCCCCCCGGATGCAAATGCACCTTTAACAAATCAGCATTCTGCTACCTGTTAACTATAATTAAATGAATAAACTGCATTCTGTGATTTATCTTCATTGTTCGTTATCGGTGAAATTTATGACGGAACGCTTATATACATGTAATGTTCGTATATGCGAAAGTGTGAGTATAATGATGTGACATAAAAGCTAATGATTAGTTTTAGTTTTCTGTAAAAGAAAACTATTGCGCCGGCTGTCTGTCTGTCCGTCCGCACTTTTTCTGTCCGCACTTCTTCTGTCCGCCCTCAGACCTCAAAAACTCCTGAGTCTACAGGGCTGCAAATTGGTATGTTGATCATCCACAATCCAATCATCAAATACAGCAAATTGCAGCCCTCTAGCCTCAGTAGTTTTTACTTTATTTAAGATTAAATTAGCCATAATCGTGCTTCTGGCAAATGATATAGGATAAGCCACCTCCGGGCCGTGGTTAAAGTGTCATGGGTCACGGCTCATACAGCATTATACCGAGACCACCGAAAGGTAAATCTATTTTCGGTGGCCTTGATTATACGCTGTAGTGGCTGCACAGAAAACTCAACTGCGCCGAAGAAACTTCGGAGCATTTCTTACTTGTTTGCTTGTGAGGAGCCATTTCTCCATTTCTTTTATCGAATAATTGAGTATCTTTGCGGATGAGAAGATGATTACCTCATGAACTTTTTCTCCTGCCTTCTTTTGCATTTCAAGACATCTAAAACAATATCTATCTTTGAGCAAAAACAAAATGCTGAACATAATTTTTTTTTTTTTTTTTTTTTTTTTTTTTTGAAGTGAGGCAAAGAAAAATTTCAAGGCTCTCGCATCAAAACTATTTCATCTCCACAACAATCGCGAAATCAAATAAGAGCGAAAACAACCCTTACTTCCTCTAAATTATCAAAATGCTTATTATTAATATTTTCCTTCGCTCTTATGAGAAAGAATCCTACATTTGCCCGCAAGAGTGACATCATGACAGACAGACGGACGGACATATCACTGGGCGTGAGAGGAAGTAATTTACTTGTATAATTACGGAGAGGAAACTTTTGAGATGATATTAAAATAGTCGCATTGGCATTTCAACGTGAAGTATTTTATCGGAATTAGAAAGCATCTTCCCAGTGACAGGCGGGACACGGCTTCTCTACTCTCCTCCTATCTCGGCACTCGTTATGGCAACGGCTTTAGCTGTCTTTAGAGTATTCATATGCAAAGCGTGTCCAAGTAATAAATGCGCCGAAGTTTCTTCGGCGCAATCGAGTTTTCTGCACAGCGTATAATCAGGGCCACCGAAAACAGATCTATCTTTCGGTGGTCTCGGTATAATGCTGTATGAACCGCGGCCCTTGCAACTTTCAGCCACGGCCCGGCGGTGGCTTGTCCTATAGCATTGCCAGACGCACTATTAAGGCTAACTTTAACTTTAAATAAAATAAAAACTACTGAGGCTAGAGGGTTGCAATTTGGTATGTTTGATGATCGGAGGGTGGATGATCAACATACCAATTTGCAGCCCTCTAGCCTCGGTAGTTTTTAAGATCTGAGGGCGAACAGAAAAAGTATGGACGGACAGACAAAGCCATCTCAATAGTTTTCTTTTACAGAAAACTAAAAAGGGAAAAATTACACACACACACACATATATATACATATATACTATGAATATCTGTGTGTATATATATATAGTATATATATAGATATATATATATATAGATATATATATTATATATATATATGTGTGTGTGTCCCACAAATATTAACAAAAGTGAACTTCGAAACACACATTTTAGACTTCGCTGTATTTAGTATTACTGTTGAACCATCTCTGTATCCTAAAATTACACTATACAGACCATACTTATACCATAACGCAATACTGACTGTCCCTAACATTATCTATATTTCTTTCGAGATTTGAAAATCTATACGCTCAAAATCTATCGTATCATTTCCAGTGTGGAAATACAAACTTGAAAAAAAATAGACGCGTATTTCATGGGTGGAATAAACAAACTGTTCCTTGAGTGGAGATGAATTAAAGATATTTTAAAAGACGGGATATAATGTCTCAAGTCTGTCACCGCACTCTGTCAAAAGGAAAGAGTTGACGACATACTGTTCCGTCAAGTGGCTAGAGAGATCAGAGGTCACAGGAGCTCCTAGAAACATTATATAGAACATACATTCCCCGACAAAGGGGGCTTTGGTTCAAGGTAGAAGGTACATGATACTCTGATTCAGTATTGTGTTTCAGCTCTTTGAGAGAAGAGAGGGAAGTGAAGTCCTTTGCAGATATGTGAAGTATCATCAAGCGTAGTTGTGGGAGACTTAGAACCAGCACTTTTCAGTGGAACTTCACATAGTCTGTAATCTTGTATCGCTTTCATTTTTCGTACTGTCCTTTTTTTTATTTCTCCTGAATTCCGTAATTAACTGTTCTGAACTTTCCAATCTGAGCCGTGTTTCCAGCTTTGATTTAAAGGCCTTTGTACTGGCGCTTTACTAGCACATGTATTTGTCACTGTTTCCATTGATTGCGAGTTTCGTCTCTATATATATATATATATATATATATATATATATATATATATATATATATATATATATATATATATATATATATATATATATATATATATATATATATATATATATATATTTATTTATATATATATATATATATATATATATATATATATATATATATAATGAAGTTCAAGACTCGAGATTAGTATGCAAGGGACATGGCTGAACCGAATAGAAAAATTTAGGTATCTTGGTTCAACAGGAGCTGGTGATGGAAATTTGGATGTAGAAATAACACACAGAGTGCAGGCTGAATAGCAAAAATTGGAGAAATATATCAGGTGTCTTGTGTGACTGCAGAATCAACATAAATGTTAAAGGAAGAACATATAAAACAGTGTTGAGACCAGCTTTGAAAGATGAAGCAAAAAAACATGGCCGGCAAAGAGAGAGTACAAGAGAAGAAATTGGATGCGGTAGAAATGAGAATGCTTAAGTGGATGTGTGGAGTGAAAAAAAAATGGACAGGATCAAGAATTAAAGAATAAGAGGAACTCCTAAAATCGTATAATTATCAAAGAAGGCCCAGAAAAGAAGACTGCAGTGGTATGGCCATGTGATGAGAAGGGATGAGACACGTAGGGAGGAGAGTGGTGCAGATGGAGGTGCCTGGTGGGAAAGCGAGAGGAAGATATAATATATATATATATATATATATATATATATATATATATATATATATATATATATATATATATATATATATATATATATATATGTGTGTGTGTGTGTGTGTGTGTGTGTGTATGTATGTATGTATGTATGTATACTGTACATTATATATATACATATATATACACTGTATATATACATACATATATATATGAGTGTGTATAATATACATACATTTAACTTTTTTATTTTAGTATATCTATTAATTTACACATTCATTTTGCGGCCAAAACTTATTTGATACACCATTCCTGTTGTTTCCTAAATAGGGGAATCAAAATTATCTCCCTTTTTCACAACTGAAGACCTTAATGAAGTCGCATAGCATATTCTCTTCAGTAGATGAACGCAGTGGCACTTTATGCATTCTAGAAAGTTAATCTTGATACAATAACAACTACAAGCCAATGGATCTAAATTTATTATCCAATTCATAACGAACAGTTCTCGGTATAACAGACAGATACATGGCAATCACTGTCAAGAAATGCAGTATCATGATACACTGCTCTTTGAGTGTCCGGTTGTGTACTGTATTCGAATTATTGTGGACTGCTCAAAGAGCCTGACGAATATTGCCCTGAACTGTCGAGAACGGAACAATCTATAACTGGAAATCTTAAGTGAACTGTGTTACTTACTATTGCTATCTTTAGTTTTGCTATTATTGTTGTTATTATTGCTGTTGTTGAAAGATTCAAAATCGCTGAACTGAAAAAGCAAAAGTAAACTGTATTAACTGAACTGTATTGAACCGAACTAAATCCTTCATTTCAGCTATAAGCCATATACATTTGATAAGATTTTACATTTACATATCTTTACAACACGGCCCCACAGAGATATCTCATAAATAGTAATACCTTTATAAAATATTTACAGTATATAATTTCATATTTACTAAAAACTTCTTAATGTTCATGTTATCTTTAGAGTAGTTATGACTGTTCTTATTGCTGCTGTTTGAAATCTCAAAAGCCCCTAACTAAACAAAAGCAAAATGAAAAATTTAGATTCTTTTTGCAAGGCTGAGACCTTTTTTATGTCACTTCAAGATTAAATTTACTTTTACGGCATCGTCAAATCCCACAGGAAGCGTTTACTACGAAACTGCTCGCGACGCAGAGTCTGGTAACAGGATACTGTAGGCCATTTAAAAATGACTCCTATCTTACCATAGTTAAACTTTCATGTTATTTTTTTTTTTTACAAAACATCAATTGCTGACTTCTTTCCAAAATGGATATTGTATATCTTCTTAAAGCAGTTCTCTGGAATTTTTTACTATTCAATTCATCTGTCTGATAAGTTGTTGTTTATTATTATTATTATTATTATTATTATTATTATTATTATTATTATTATTATTATTATTGTTGTTGTTGTTGTTGTTGTTGTTAATTATTACAAAGCAAGTCTGGATAAACCTGGCCTGATAGATTGTTGTTATTATTATTATTATTATTATTATTATTATTATTATTATTATTATTATTATTATTATTATTATTAAAAGCAAGAGTCTGGATAAACCTGGCCTGATAGATTGTTGTTATTATTATTATTATTATTATTATTATTATTATTATTATTATTATTATATATTATTATTACAAAGCAAGAGTCTGGATAAACCTGGCCTGATAGGTTGTTGTTTTATTATTATTATTATTATTATTATTATTATTATTATTATTATTATTATTATTATTATTATTATTATTATTATTATTATTATTATTATTATTATTATTGCAAAGCAAGAGTCTGCATAAACCTGGCCAGATTTAACCTAAGATTTGGTATCTTAACATATATGATTTCGTTGTTTTCAGAATTGCATCGTAAACTGCTAAAAGGTTTCGTTAATCTTCAAACTGGAAGGATTCACAAATCAGGAATAATTTGATGTCGAATATAATAAGCAACTGAACAGTCTTGGAAAGTCTTCCAATGTTGTAATTCACAAACTCACTGTTTTTCCATTTTTCATTCGTCTTTGATTAAAGAAACTTATGCTATATCATTCGGTCAACATTGACCTACTCCATATACTGTATACTGTATACATTCTCTCTCTCTCTCTCTCTCTCTCTCTCTCTCTCTCTCTCTCTCTCTCTCTCTATATATATATATATATATATATATATATATATATATATATTTATACATTGAAACTGGATATCTAGCGGAGATATTTATTCAAGTAAAGTTACAAACTTTCCAGGACTAACAGTCCTCATTGTCAAGTATTCTACGGATACTTGACAATGAGGACTGTTAGCCCTGGAAAGCTTGTAACTTCTATTGAATAGATATCTCCGCTAATACCATCCAGTTTCAATGAGACCCTGTTAGTAATTGTATTAATGCACAGAACAACTATGTAAGTTATATATATATATATATATATATATATATATATATATATATATATATATATATATATATATATATATATATATATATATATATATATATATATATATATATATATATATATATATATATATATATCATGAAGCTACAATTGTTGTTTAATATCAATTCACGCTACTTGAATATCTTCGACGGGGAATTATCACCGAAGAGGAATTTTTTAAGTGATAAATGGATCGGTACCACCGATCCATTTACCACTTAAAAAAATTCCCCTTCGGTGATAATTCCCATCGGGGATATTTCCAAAGTAGCGTGAATTGGATATTAAACGATAATTGTAGCTTCATGATTGTATATAAATCACGGTGTGATAAAAATTTCGTGTATATATATATAATATATATATATATATATATATATATATATATATATATATATATATATATATATATATATATATATATATATATATATATATATATATATATATTATTATATATATTCGTATTTGTTATTGCGTATTCATTTGTATGCTGGAATCAAACTCGTCAGTGAATCGAAAATGAAGACTCTGATGAATACACAAACATGAAATTCAGACAAAATCTCTGACCTCCCTCCCCTCCTCCTCCTCCTCCTCCTCCTCCCTCCTCCTCCTCCTCCTCCTCCTCCTCCTCCTCCTCCTCCTCCTCCTCCTCCTCCTCCTCCTCCAGAAATTAGCAACCCAACCCACTCCAGATAAGGAATTTTTTCAGCCATCCCTTCGAATCAAACATTCAAATCCGGTCGTCATGCCAAGTGATGCATCAGCGGAGCAACGCAACAGATGGATCTTTTGAAAAACAAATGAATTTTACAGCGTTATTGCAGAACGAATCAGCTTCAGAAAAGCTCGTTTCATTTCGCTGAAAGACGAATAAAAATTTCGGGACCGGGCTGAGATGAAAGACGAAGCGGGAACTCGATATCGCTGGTATAAGTCTCACCAGGGCATAAGTCGCGTAACAAACAGATTGACGAATAAGGCGATGAATAATAAATCTTTTCTTGAGTAAGACTGACACAAAAAGACAGCAAAACTGCACTGCACTGAGAAATCACTAAAAATGATCTTACCAGTATATCAGTTACATGCAAACAGACTCGCAGATAAGGGGTTAAATAATAAATCACATACTTGGGCAAGTTTTATGCGAAAAAAACAGTAAAAAATATCCGAGCATCCGTGGTCATTAAAATGGCAAACACACTGGCGTTGTTGCTCAGGAAAAATACCACGATATGCATTGCCACTTGTTGCATGGAAATCATTATTATTATTATTATTATTATTATTATTATTATTATTATTATTATTATTATTATTATTATTATTATTATGAAGCAGTTTTGCCATACCGTTGAATCCCAATACTAGACCCTTATAGGATGTAAGTGAAGGATTTTTTTTATTCTTTTTATAAATGAGGAGGCGACAATTAAGGCAAGGGCAAACTTGAAGCAGATGGGCAACCCGCAATGTAACTGGTGACTACAGTCCTCCACATACAGCACACCGCTGACATATCCTGATACTGGGTCTGTGAAGAAGGATTAAAACACTTCAGTATAAGTGAAGTATCTGTCAGTGAAAAACCAAGAAAAAAAGTGTCATTATGCCAAGATGAATTAGAGAAAAAGCTAATATTTTGAGAGCGAAGCAACAAAAACTCCCAAGAGACGAACGTCAGAGTACGAAGGTACATAAAACACTCGAACTACTCGGTGAAAGTGCGAGATAAAAGACCCACACGCAAAACAGAAAAGAAACGTTGAGAAAACACACAAAATTCTCAAGATAAAATAGAAGAAGACACAACCTACACAAAAGGGTGAATAACAAAAGAAGCAACTGTCAGCCAGAAAGCGCGTCGAAAGAGGAGACTCGGCGTTCGAGTGTAAATGAAAATTCTACACAGTGTTAGAAGGATGAAGAGGAGATCCAATTTAGCATAAATGAAAAACAAACTCCCCGCTGACAGAAGAGCGATAAAGATTGGAAGAGAAGGAGGAAAAAGGAAAAATTGCGCAAGGATCTTTCTTACTGCATGTAATACCTAGAACTGTATTCCAAAGTTAAGAAAAACTTTATAAAACTAAGGTATTTTTTTCCGCAGACACCACTTGAACGTGAATGAGATCTATTCATAAACGATAAAATCAACGCATAATTAAAACTTGTGGTAATTAAACTAAGTTATATCGGAATTCGGTAGCTATTTATTTGTTTTATATCGTGGTTATTATTCATCACAATTAATTACTGATTATTATTCATCACAATTAATTACTTGAAAAAATAGCCCACATTTAATGCACTTAATTTAGCAAAAAAAAAAATATAAATAAATAAATAACCGAAATCATACAAGGAGTAAAAGAAACAAATGACAAACAAGGTTCATGACAAATGAAAAACATTTCTCTAAATATCTTCCTCTCTTTCATTTA